>NW_027495831.1:0-222154 GCF_021521415.1 Bidens hawaiensis | reverse complement strand
AGTAAATTCACGAAATGCGTCGTTTTAACCTGCGTGTTAAGGTTTATGCGATGAAATAAAACTTACCACGTAAGTCCCAATATCGAAAGCTACTATAGAGCTCTTGAAAACATTACATTATATCTCTACTAAGGAGCTATACATTGAAGAAATAGAGTATGGTAATATGATCTTTGTTTGCTATTAGTAAATTTCTTGAAATGTCGGATATGTATTCTTGATTGACCTATAAATTTCTTAAAATGTGAATATGTACTCACGAATATGCATTCTTCAATATGGGTTTTTAAATAGCATTGCGCAGTTGCAAAATATACTTCCCCGATAAGTGATATTTAAGATATTTATCATGGTAAGCTTTTCGACATGAATTCTATGCCACCTGTTAAGAAGGTGGGTTAGAGTGACTATCAATCGATTTTAAATAGTCAGAGGCTGGAGTGATTGCCGATCAAGTGTTAAATTACAAGATTACACGAAACCATTCATGGTAAGTAGAGCACACAATATGCACCATTTTATTTTAAACTATGTGTTGACGATTTATGCGATGAGGTAAAACTACTTAAGAGTTATAGATAACATCACATTTTATCTTTAAAAAAGCTATACAATGAAGAACTGGAGTCTAGCCATATAATCCTTAGTCGTTAGGCTATGTGTAGTGGAGAGATGCTACAAAATGGGGGCGACTCACGCTATGTGAGGCTCAGTCAGTAAATGATGGGTTTTTGTTTTAGGGGTGTAATGGTGTTGTAGCCCTATACACACACATATAATATAATAATAATTAAAACTCAAACCATGCGACAAGTAGTCATCCCTTGCCCCCCCCCCCCCTCCTTATCACTCTATTATCGCTTGAGGAGACGGTGTTCACCAAAAAAATCGCTCCACTTCGCCCCTATTGTTGCCCCATTACAGGTAGCCTTATTATTGAGTTTCTTAAAACAATAAATTCTTATTTACTTTCAAAACTCATTATACAATTAACAAATCTACTTTTCACTATTTAATCTTCCAAATATGCTTCTGTTTAACAGAACCAAAAACCTAAATATTACTTTGCAAACTATTATCATATAAAAAATCAGAAACAAAATCATTTCCAAAAATAACTTTAACACACATCTATAAGCCTTGTCAGATTACAAATTACTTAGTTTTTAACCCGTATCCCTACTCATCGTACATCGTTTGGCATCTTCACATATAAAGAAAAGATTCGACTTCAACAGATGATTGATTAGAAATGATGATGAGGACGTTTGAAACAAGGCCGGTCTTATGACTTAAGAGTCTCAAACCCGACTCTAAAACCCTATCTTACACTACCCAATTACTCATTACTTGTTAGATTTCTATACTCCCTTTCTGATATAGAGACATCGAATAAT
Organism: Bidens hawaiensis; assembly: GCF_021521415.1. Taxonomy (NCBI): domain Eukaryota; kingdom Viridiplantae; phylum Streptophyta; class Magnoliopsida; order Asterales; family Asteraceae; genus Bidens; species Bidens hawaiensis. Next base: position 220,757 of record NW_027495831.1, on the reverse strand, counting down.
ATTGAATGATCAAAATTTTGAACTTTATCTAAAAAAATCATGTTTTAGAAGTATCATAGACCCAAATAAAATTTATAAATTCTAAAATGTTTTTAAAAAAATTTCACATTATAAAAATCTTTAATAAAATAAAAAAAGTAAAAACATTAACTTTGTAATATTTGTACACACAACCAAACACTGTATGTGTGTCTATATATGTATTCCCAGAGAGTAAAGTGCTCCATCTCCAATGGAAAAGGAAAGAAAAAGCAAATAATAATAATAATAATAATAATAATAATAATAAAGGAAATAGAGTCATCTCCTGTCGTCGTCATCACTTGTCTCTCTCTCTGCATTCTCAGATCACTTTTATTTTTATGCAGACGAGACGAGACCAGACCAGTAAGCAATCTCACTCTCTTCTCTCATTTACACCTCCTTCAACATTCAGATAACCAATAGATACACCAACCAACCTCTCTCTAATTACATACACCTCTTTCTTCATACTCAGATCTGCTGCTGGTAAGTCACTTCAGTTAACTCTTTCTATCTTCAACTCACACTTTTGTTTACTTGGGTTTGATTTGCTTTATCTCTTTGTTTCTGATCTTATTATTTCATATTTTAATACCCGGTGATGTGATGTTTTTGTTGCTTCGATTAGGTCAAAATCCGATCCATCCGTCAAAACCCTTTTCTTTTCTTTTTTTATTATCTTGAAATTTGTTATTGTTAGCTCATGCTTGTGGAATTCAATTTTAACCAGGGTTCACCAGCTCGTGTTTTCTTCCCTCCATAACACCCAAAACTTTGTTTTTAGAAGAATCGGATTTGCTATTAAAAAAATGGGTTTTGGTTGCCCGTTTACCTGCCATTTTATTATTATTATTATTATTATTATTATTATTATTATTATTATTATTATCATTATTATTGTTATTGTTACTTTTCGATTCATATTATTACCTCATGCTTGTGAAATTCAATTTTAACCAGGGTTCAGCGAGTCGTGTTTTCTTCGGTCCATTAGACCCAAAACATTGTTTTTAGTGGAATCGGATCCCCTATCCAAAAGGGGGTCGCGGTGCAGCTTATTGTATGTCACTTTGTTATTATAATCAGTTTGTTTTATTAAACTAAACCCTAAAATGCCTAAATGATGCAGTTTCCTTTAATATCTTATATATGGTCCACAACCATTTTATGTTAGATTCATATTTTGGTAAACCTTGTTTATTTACACTGAATTATGCATCGTATTCACTAACGTTTGCTTAATCTTTTGCAGAATAGTGATAAAGAGAATGCTGATTAATGTTATACTATAAGCAGAAATGAGAAGAGTTCATGATTCGCAGAAGCTTCCGCTTTCAAGGGAGATTTTTGATATCATTCAAGAAGATATGAATCATTTAAATACACAAACACAAGGTTTTCAACATTCTGGTTTACCGGTGTCTGCGAGCAAATATAAAGGGAAAAACTCTTTACAGGATGATGTTTTGAAAGGAAACGATGAATGTTATGATATCGGTTCCACCTCGTTCTCGGGAGCTAGTCACCCTCCGGAGCCTGTTGACATGGATTTAATGAGGCCTGTTTGTGTCCCGATCGGTCAAAAAACTTCCACAAAAGGTCTGTTTCTTGAAGATCTTTCTATTCGCGTTTCAGGAGTTGAAGAAAACCCCTCACGAAATACAACAAACTCGCCCGTATGTCGAGATTCTGATTTTAAAGAGTGCGTTTGGGATGTTTCTTTACCTCCAAGTGGTAATGTAAGCCCGCATAGTAGCATCGACAGTACAGGTGTCGTTACATCAATGAGCACAAGCACGTATCGTATGAGTGACGGTATGCTAAGTGTTGACCGTGGTGGAATTACCAAAATGCCCTTTCGAGGGGAATGTTTTGAGAGTGGGAAAACGAGTATAAGTCGAGCGAGTGATAGTAGTGGTCTAAGTGACGAAAGTAACTGGAGTAACTTTACCAATGGAACCAACAAGCCTCATAAAGGTAATGATCCTAGGTGGAAGGCGATTCTTGCAATAAGGTCACGAGACGGGCTTTTGGGTATGAGTCATTTTAGGCTGCTTAGGTTACTCGGGTGTGGTGACATTGGCAGTGTTTATCAGTCCGAGTTGAGTGGGACCCGTTGTTATTTTGCAATGAAGGTGATGGACAAGGCTTCACTTGCTAGTAGAAAGAAGTTGTCTAGGGCTCAAACTGAAAGAGATATATTACAACTGCTTGATCACCCGTTTTTGCCTACTTTATACACTCATTTTGAAACCGACAGGTTCTCGTGTTTGGTTATGGAGTATTGTCCAGGTGGCGATTTGCATACATTGAGACAACGCCAGCCTGGCAAACATTTTTCCGAATATGCAGCAAGGTATGCATTCAATATACTTGTTTGTCAAATTTCACATGAAATAACTGTACTAAATACAGAAATAGGCTTGCAACGAACGGATCATTATCTTATTCATGTTCGTTTGTTCAGAAAGTAAAGCATGTTCGTGATAAACGAATCGTCATGAACATACACGAACAAAGATAACTGAACATAGATGACGAATGTAACTGAGCTAAAACTAGTTAAGTAATGTGAAAAACAACGTGTTGGGCCTAAAAGGTTATAATACTAGACTAAATTGTAATGGGCCAAAAAAAATCAAATGAATATGTTAATGAACATAAGCAAACAAACATATATGAACATAAACAGGAGTAACATTCACGAACACTGATGAATGAGTGAGACGAGTTAATGTTCGCTCATTTAGTTAAATGAACAACTCTTTTTGTTCATGATCGTCCGTTTATTAAATAAACGAACATAAACAAACCTCCCAATGAATGGTTCACAAACTGTTCGCTGAATGTTCGGTGGGCGTAAATTTAGCTAATAGAGGAAGGGTCAAACGGGCTAAAAGTTGCCCAAAGTCCTAAATTCGTTTAGAGATTTGAATTATTATTATTATTATTATTATTATTATCATTATTATTATTATTATTATTATTATTATTATTATCATTGTTGTAATAATCTTATCTCTTTGAAAAAACAGGAAGTATTTGTGGGTCAACCGACTCGTTTTAGATAGTACAAAAACTGATCCGTTTTAAACCTCTCTGGTTTCATATAGTACTAACAATGACCCGTTTTAAACTTGACCCATTTCAGATGATACTAAAAGTGACCCGGTTTAAACCTGGCCTGTTTCAGAGAGTACTAAAATGACCTGTTTTAAACCTGGCCTGTTTTAGATTGCACTACAAATGATCCGTTTAAACTCTTTGCCTGTTTCAGGTTTTATGCTGCTGAGGTTCTGTTAGCTCTCGAGTATCTTCATATGCTTGGAGTCGTATACCGAGACCTGAAACCCGAAAACGTGTTGGTACGCGATGATGGTCACATAATGTTGTCCGACTTTGACCTCTCATTGAGATGCGCAGTATCACCCACCCTCGTTAAATCATCCTCGTTAGATGCCGATCCTACTAAACGAGGCCCGAATAGTGCATTTTGCGTGCAGCCCGCATGTATCGAGCCCACGTCCGTCTGCATTCAACCCGCGTGTTTCCTCCCGCGCTTTTTCCCTCAAAGAAGCAAGAAAAAACGAAGCCCCAAACCGCGAACCGACCCGACTCCTCTTTTTGGTCAACTCCCTGAACTTGTAGCGGAACCAACCACGGCCCGGTCAATGTCATTTGTTGGGACCCATGAATACCTAGCCCCTGAAATTATTAAAGGCGAGGGACACGGAAGCGCGGTTGATTGGTGGACGTTTGGGGTTTTCTTGCACGAGTTGCTATACGGTCGGACCCCATTTAAGGGTGCGGGAAACCGAGCCACTTTGTTTAACGTGGTTGGTCAGCAGCTACGGTTTCCTGAGTCACCGGCTACTAGCTACGCAAGCCGGGACCTGATCAGGGGTTTGCTTGTGAAGGAACCGCAACATCGGCTCGGTGTTAAACGTGGGGCTACCGAGATTAAACAACACCCATTTTTTGAAGGTGTGAATTGGGCGTTGATTCGGTGCAGTACGCCTCCAGAAGTGCCCAGGCCTGTGGACCCCGAGCTGCCTGTGAAGTTTGGAGCGGTTGACCCGGTTGGGGCGGGTAGTAATAGTAAACGAATGGCGGGACCAGGACCAGGACCGGGAGCGGGGGTTAAACCGGGAGGTAAATATCTTGATTTCGAGTTCTTTTAGGTGTAATTCATCATGTAATGTTTAGAATTGTTATTGCTTCTTGTTGTTGAGTTGTAAGCGTTGACTGTACTCAATCTATATATTGTGTTATCACCCTAGAAGTTGTTAGTTATTTACCGACCAACTGCCAAATTTTACTGGTTTAGCTTGGATCAATCAATCAGTCATACCCAGTAAGGTCCCACCAATAGCATAGCTATAAGTAGGGTCTGGGAAGGGTGAGATGTAGGCACACCGTACCTCTATCCACATGGATAAAGAGGTGGCTTTCAGAGAGACGCTCGGCTCTAACGTACATATGTATGAAACAATACAAAGGAAATTAGAGTTTAAAAGTAATAATAATAATAATAATAATAATAATAATAACAATAATAATGATATTAATACTATTTATGTAGAGAATATTATTATGGTGTGTGACTAAAATAAGGTAAATAGAAGCCCTAAGGTATTCTTTTCTCCCTAAAAATCCTTAACTTTAATTCTACTCCTCCAAGAATTTCTATCCTCAACCATGTCATCGGAGAGGTTTAGATCTATCAAATCATGCTTAATCCTCTCATCCCAAGTCAATTTAGGTCGGCCTCTACCCCTTCTCCCCTCTATAGTAATGTTTTCTATGAATCTAACAGGATTCGTCTTTTGTCACTGGTTTAGCTTGGAGATTTGTCAAAATGAATCATACTGGTTTGACTCATATTTTATGGTTTAAACTAGTGTTATTTATGATATTATCCGAAGCATGACACGAAAATAATCTGGTTTTGGGCTGTCATATCTAATTTGTTTAATAAACGGGTAGTGTTCGTGTTGACATATTTAAGCTTTTTTTAAATAAACAAGTTAACATAATAGTTATGATTAACCCTACCCTTTTTTTTTACAATGCACCAACCTAACACGTTTTTAACTTTATTATGACTCGCTATTTGTATGACACGTTTAAACAAATGGGTTTAATGGCTCATGTTTGTGTTACACGATTTTAAACGTGTATGGGTATTCATGTCAACCTGCCATGATTGATGCCTCTAGACAAAATAATAGTGCAAATGAGCCGAGCCCGAACCTTATACTACTCGAGCTTGGCTTGTTAAGACTATTTTGAAGCTTGAGCTCTAGATTGGCTTAGCTCAGCTCGAGTTAATTTGAGAAAAACCTTAAAGGAGTCTAAGCATAAAACTACATAAGTTTTGACGAGCCTAAACAATCTTGCCATTCAAAGCTTGGGCCCGGTTTCATAAACTAAACGAGCTTTGTTTAGGCTTGGGTTTGGCTTGCTTAACTTTTTATCAACAATCTTAAGTTTGTTAAGCGTGGCTTAGCCTATTTGCACCCATTGTTTAAGAAGGTCAAACTAGTTGGTTTGGAGTTTAGACCACTATCCTTTTGGATGTAAATTTCAAGAATTGTCACCTTTACCACATGGTGGATGATGAAGATAAATTATTGAGACATCTCTGATCTTTTGAGTGGTAAGTGGGCATACGACACTTTATTTGACTAGTCAACGAGTAGGGTCGTCCAAGATAATGCTGAGTTTTGGGCCCTCATTCATGATAGCAACTAATGAAAAATGGTCATATTTTAGTATTTTGCACTCAAATCATTTTGTTTTGATGGGGAGGTGACCACCAAGATTGTTGTTGAGATTTTGAGGATTGAATCTTTTTGTTTCTACTTCAAGTTTTCTATTTGCATAATTGGCCATCAATCACTATGTTGTCATGATACCTCTCTTTATATTAGAAAATAACATTATAACATAATATAAAACACAAAACAAAAGGGACCCACACATAGTGGTTCATTTGGTGAAACCTAAAGAAAAAGCAAAACAATCATTTCTTTAGATTCAATCAAAACCACCACCACCACTATCCACAAGATTCAATCAACCACATAAAAACAAACTAATAAAGCTTTCCCCATTTTGGGTACCATGTGCTAGTCACATGACACATGTGATGTAAGTGATTATATCATATAACATTATAACTTATGGCTTTTTCATGGGGATGATGTTGCAGACGCACCGGTTACATGCTGGTCTTTAGGAAAACCATAATCCTCAAACATGCCCTGAAACAAAATGCATTAGATGGCTTGTTAACAATGGGTTGCTATGTTGTGGTTTGGTAATTCCATGTTTTATAACAAATTGTACGCAGAACGTACCATGGCATCGTTGATTGCACAAGTGACACAATAGTGCTCCTGGAAATAAACATTGGAGGAATAACAATTAGTATTAAGGTTGCCTTTTTGAGCATTTTTAATTCTTTTTAGAAAGTTAACTTTGATTTCTACTTGAAGTTGAACAAAATTCAAAATTTAGTTTCAGAACTATTTGTTTTGACTTTCAGGGTAAAACAAATTTCTTTTCGCTATGAGATATTAGGATAGAAACTTGCCTGCATCATATACCATTCTTCAAACTCATCAAACAATTCCAACCGTTCGATCCTAATCAACCAAACATGGATAAAAATCTTATAAAATATATTTAATGAGCAAATTAACGAGAGTAAATAAGGAAACTTGTTAAACAGATTACAAAAGCTTTTGAAAGATGTTCAATTGTTCATCACTTTTACTATACCTAGTCATGTAAATGAACAGGACAAATAACTAAACACGAACAACTAAAGGAACAGGGTTTTCTTGTTCATGTTCATTCGTTAAGAAAATGAATGTGTTTGTCTATGTTTGTCAACAGTATAAAAGAAAAGCTTACAACATAACTGAGCTAAAATTAATTAAAAATAAGCGTCTACAAAAATATACTGGGCCTCCTAAAAAGCTATTAAAAGTTTAAAACTAGACTAAATTGCAATGGGCCTGAAAAACTTAAATGAATATATTAACAAACTTAAACAATAGTTAAGTAACAAACATAGAAAGCAAACTAACGAACATAAATGAATGGCGAGACATGTGTTCATGTTCGTTCGTTTAACTAAGTGAACAAAAACTTTAGTTAGTCTTCGGTCGTTTATTAAATAAACTAACATAAACAAACTACCTACCGTACGGTGTTTATTCAAAAAAACAAATACCTTTGTCGTTCTTGAGGTTCAATGAAGCTAGTATATATCTTCAGCATATCCCACGCAATGGCTCTCTATAACTCATCATAAATATCCGTTAATACACATGAACTTTGTATTAATTAATTATTATTATCTCTGAGATTTCACATCTAAAACATACCTGCCAGCCTCGGTCAAGAAAAAGTTTTTCCTTTGCATCCAATGTCGGTGTAGCATAGATGCCTAATAACCCGCACCCCCGACTCTGAAAAAAAAACATAAACTCACATCAATGTTGCATATGATCAATGTTGAGCTTTTTTAATGATCATTTAAGAGAGAAAAAAATAGAATCCATAATATATTACCTCCAAATTTCTGATCATTTGTTGCCCAAACGCATCATGTGGATTAATCTATTATTGCAGGAAAATATATTATGACGACATATTGAAAGGATATAAAAGATATAAGGATTAATCTATATGTTCGTATTCATATGATTAAAAATTAAGTACCTGCTCGTATAGAAAGAATACTGATGTGGAGAATGTTCTAGAAGCCCATTCAACAATGGCATTGCTTGACTCAGGATCCAAGTATATTAGCACACATTCCGCGATTATAAATGCTGGCAAGCTGATGATAACAAAATCTATTTAATAAAGGTAATCAACAAAGATATTATTTTTCATGTTATTACTGTGAAATGTAGACACACAAGTAGGCCTGTAAATGAACCGAACAAACGCAAACAGAGCATGTTCGTGTTCGTTCGTTCTTTAACCGAACAAACTATCGTACACAAACAATCAAAAGAACGAGGGTTCCTTGTGTGTTCGTTCGTTAAGAAAATGAATGTTCTCGTGCTCGTTTATGTTTGTTTGTTAATAGTATAAACGGACACTTCACGAAAGTAAACAAACAAGCATAACTGACTAAAACCAATTAAAAAGTAAAGGTGAGCAACATTGAGTTGTGCCTAAAAAGTTATTAAAACTAGACTAATTATAATTAGCCTAACAAATTTAAATTAATATATTTATGACATAAACAAGTAGACTAACTTATGATAAACAAATTAAAATGAGCAAACGTAGATTAAACTAGACTAAACTATAACAGGCCTAAAAAATTTAAATTAATATATTAACGAATTAACAAAAATGAATGTCAACAAACAAACATAAGTTTACTTAAATGAGCGAATGTGATAGAATGTTTACGGAGATAAATGAACAAACGAGACATGTGTTCATGTTCGTTCATTTAACTATATGAGCAAAAAGTTTTGCTAATGTTTGTTCGTTTATTAAATGAACTAACTTCTCGCCAAACGATTCACTGAACCATCTATTCTTTTACAGGCTTACACAAAAATGATTGTTCTATCTAGGTTGTCAATAAAAAATTGAATAAGCTTTAGAAGGAAACATAGACCACATAATATCTTGAAAACGGTAACACCATTTCACTAAATTAAGATATTAACATGAGAAACTAACTGATGCACATACCTTGGATCCATATGAGCTAAAATCAGGTCATTTAAACATTGTATATCCCTCAAATCAACTGGTAGAAGTTTGTAATTATCACTTATTACTTCTCCTTTCTCTGCAAAATTGCAGATAAAAAAATAATGAAATTAATTATCAAAGTGTCCGATATGAAGAAGTGTTTCTTGAATTCTTGTTAAAGATATTTTACACACCGATTACCTTGAGATATTGACGCTGTCTCACTGATCTTTCCCCTTAACTGTGGAGAATTTTCAATAATGGTTGACTTTTTACAAGTCACCTCCTTGAAATCAAGTTCAACATACAAATGTGGGGCCCGCCCTTCATCCTGCCAATGATAAAGATTAACAAAAATAATAACAACAGCAACAACAAAAATAGTAATAATATTAACAGTAGTACTACTTGTTTAACAGAAAATGAGTCAAATGACAAACCTTCAACTGAAAATATGTTGTATCAAAACCGGCTCCTAGTGATAATATCTGCTTTTTAATGTGACCTTCATTCGATTTCGATTCACTATTCAGAAACTGATGGAGAAACTTCCGGAATGTAGCCCAACGTGCAAAATAACCTTCAGAAGACGAACATCAATATGCGAAACAATAACAAAGTCATCAAAAAGACATATAACATATAATTTTTGGTAGCAAAGGAAACATTAACATACCACGGTTTATTATCGGAGATCTCCTAACGGGCCTCCTTACAAACAAATGCACATAATCATCTTTGATATATCCTTTCTTGACACAAGACCTTTCAACCATACATAGAAAACAATAACTATCACCGTCCAAAAATTATATAAAAAATGAATCTTTATATTATATGGATGCCATATCAAATGTTACTCATAAATGAATATTATTTTTAAAAGGAATTGAGTCATATGATGCAAACGACCAATCATAGGAAGAAGAACAAAAGATTTGTGACACAAAGTTACCAAGTTTATGCATTACATTTCTATAACTTGACAAAAACCCTAGTTCTTATGAAGTGCGTGTAGGGTGTGAACAAGCCAAACTGAGCTCGACTTGTTTTGACTTACAAGAGATCGAGCTCAGCTTGTTTCGAGATGTTATGCTAAAGCTCGAGATTGGCTTGTTACGAGATTTTTTTCTAAAGCTTAACCTTGGCTCATTTCAAGATCTTTTTCTAAAGCTTGAGATCATCTCATGCGTTGGTTTTTCAAGCTCGGCCCATTTATAATTTAGTAATTAATTTATATACATTTTTAAATTTTTTTTTATACATTTTGACTTTTGCGAAAAACCTTAACAAGCCGAAGCTCAGCTGCGCAGTGTGAAACTAATGCAAAGAAATCCAAAAGATTTAAAACTTAGAAAATACACACAAGGCTCGTTAAGGATCGACAAGCCTAAACGAGCTTCCCATACAAAGCTCGGCTCGTTTCGAGCTTTTTTGTTTATCAATCCTAGCTCAAGTAGCTCGCGAGCAGTTCGGCCCGTCTGCACCTGTTCTACAATAAAAATGTTTGCTTGCAACATACATATGTATTAGAAAAGGTAATTAATCACATTTTACATAAATTGAAAATCTAGGGTTTGCAATAACATTCTCATTTAGGGTTGAGTTTAAGGCAATTAACTGCATCCGTGATTTGAATTTCAATCAGTAGCAATAGTATGCAACAAAACCTAATTGATTAATCAAACTCAATGTGACAATTACGTATAGTGTTTAGATCAGAAATGTAAAACGTAAGAATGCATAAGTGATGGAAATTAGGGTTAGGGTAAGTACAATTTGCTGGCGGAAGCATCGTCGTTAGTCGCTTGAACAGCTGCTTTGTTACTGCGTCAGTCTCCTCCTCCTCCTATTATTGATTTATCCATCAATTTCAATTGCAGGCAGGAAGAAGAAGAAGAAGATGCTTTGAATTGAATCCACCTGCGTCACTGATGCCTTCAAACTTTCTCCTAAAAAAACGGGAAAATGTTATTTGTGAATATTAAATGTTTTTAAAACTTGGAAAATTGGATTTTAATAATCCCAACTTAGTGCAGTTGGCCGATAATAATCCCAACTTTAAAAATAGCTGTCACTGGTCCCAACTTTCACACTATTTGTTTTCATTGGACCTCCGTTAAAAAATTTAACGACGTTAAGTTTTTTTCAAATTTTAGATTGATATTTTAGGGCTTTTGATCAGAATGAGAATATGAATCGACTTATGTAAAACTTAACTCGAAATGACGCTTTAAACAGTTTAATTTTTGTTAATTAAAAGTTTAAACATCGGAATTGAAGCATCATTTAGTCATTTGGACCCACCGTTTGATGGTAAGTTTTACATCATCGACTCGTATCCTCATTCAGAACAAAAGCCCTAATATCAGTTTGAAATTTGGAAAAAACTTAACGTCGTTAAGTTTTTTTTAACGGAGGTCCAATGAAAACAAATAGTGTGAAAGTTGGGATCAGTGACAGCTATTTTCAAAGTTGGGATTATTATCGGCCAATTGTATTAAGTTGGGGTTATTAAAATCCAATTTTCCTTAAAACTTTACGTGTGGTTTGCTAGAACATCGGATCAGACTGTCGTTTTTTATTTTGTAACGGAAAATCGGTTTTAAATCCAAGAGATTTTTGATATTTTTGCAGCCCGTATTTTCCAGAAATAACTAACATAATTGATAAAATTGAAACAGGTAAAAACAGTAAACGACGATTCGTTAATCAACCAATGTTGTATCATGCAAATCCAATGTTGGTTTATTAACGTCTTTTGTAATTGACTAATTTCATTTACAAAGTAAAAACTTTCTATCTAACTCGATCGTTATTCATGTGTGATGTTTATTAATGTACTTTTGGGTTATTTTTTAGTTGAAATTGTATTTATATGAGATTACAGGGTAAATTATTTAATTCGGTTGAATCTCCCGATACGTTCCGGTTCAACCGATTGTACCATTTTGAACTGAATATGGTACGAGTAAAATACCCGTTTTTAACACATTGTTTGTAACTATTGATTTGTATTGTTTTATTGAAACATGAGGTTTTAGTTATTGTAGTTGGCTTTCAGGTGATGGGTTTCTTTGAAATAATAGATGGTGGATTTGAACAACCCAACACTGTCTGCAATTGCAGGTGTCTGAGGTCGCCTTTTGATATTAAGTTACCCTAGTTAACTGAGCTTTAGTCGTTCACAAAAAAATCTAGTTGGTTAGCGGGTTCGTTAGTTGTCTTGTTGGCTCAATCGTGTGACTCGTTTAAGTTATAGCCATAATGTATATAAGTTATAAGATTTATAGTTTATTAATTTTGCATTGTGTGCACGTTAAAGATATTATGTTTATTGTTTGATGATAAACACGAGTGAGAAATATAAAATCTAGAAACTATATATATGTTTTTAAATAAAGGAGTTGACTCGAGGTTTCACGATTTGAGCTCGAACAAAACATTCAAGTTCCTTAAAATAAGCGGGTTGAACCAATATAGCTCGTTAGCCCGATCCGAATCCCAATCCCAATCCCATATTGATCAGCTTTTTTGTGACCCTAAAAATGAACATAATAATATTTAATGTTAAAATTATTAAACTTGAACTAACAGAGAATAAAATTTTGTTAACAAACAAAAACAAATGCACGAACACTTTCATATTTGTTTCTAAGATAAATGTATAAATAAAAATGAAGAGCATACATACAATAACATAAAAGCCAAGTAACCAGCCCTTGTTTGTTTATATTTATGCATACATATAACCGACACATTTTCCTGTATTTTATTAATACGTTAAATAAACATTAATGGTACACGTGTGCCGGTGGCGGATTCATGCAGAAACCTTAAGGGTAACGCTCGACGTTTTCTTTAACGCATTTCATACAATGTAAACAATTTATTTTTTTATCGTAATTCATATAGTAACCGATTTTTTTACTTTATTCATAAAATATTTTTTCTTAACTTGGTGTTAGACCAATATTATCATTTTTTTTTGAAATTTTCATTTAAAAAGGTTGTTAATAAGATTTTGTCGTTTCACCTTTCAGGTTCCTAATTTTAGAAGATACAAAATATAGAGTCTAAATTTCTAATCAATTCCAAATTGCATTATCAAAATATCCAATAAACCATAATCAATCATTTAAATACTCAATTGCCGATAAAGAAATCCAAATTAACAATTTATATAAACAAATTAACAATTACAATTTTAGATAACAAGTAAAATAATACCAAAACTAAACAAGTAGAAGTCAAACCATGAAAGAGAGACCGTGGAAACCCCGACTGTCGCCCACTCGGCTGCGACGTGGAGGTCTAGTGATCGGAGGAGGGCAACAGGGGTCAGGACAACGTGGGGTAGAAGCAGCGTGGTGTGGACAATGGATGAATGAAAGGTTGTTTTGTTAAATGTTAATGTCTGGGCTAAACCAAGTGTCCAAGGGGAACAACGAATTATGATTATATTTGGTTTGAACCTTAATCTGGTTGGTCTTTAAAATTTGGGTTGACTTTAATTGGTTTTACATTTTAATTTGGTTGTGCTTTAAACAAACATGTATAATGTTATTTTTTTTCATGGGGTAGCGAAATAAGAAAACCAAAAGGAAAAATCTGCACTACTGGTGAAAAGTTGAGAGGTAGCGGAGGCCACCCCTGGTTACATGCGAAGTCTGCCACCGACGTGCGCGTTCACGTCTATATAAATGAATCAAACTATCTATATAATTGCATACCATAAAATCCTATGTGTCGCTCTCAGGTTGCTCCCCCCATTCTTTAGAGCCACCAGATTGCTTGATATATAAATGAAGGCTTCTCATGTATTTGACCCGAATTCGCGGGTATGGGTCTTACCAAACCCGGATAGTCTTTAAATGGGTTATAACATCTCATTTATTTGTAACACTAATTCATAAGCAAACAATAATTTTCACGGGTTATGGGTCTCACCAAACCCGGATAACCCTTAAACGGGTTATAACATCTTATTTATTTGTGAAATAACCCCTTAATTATCAAAGAATAATTTTCACGGGTTATGTGTCTTACCAAACTCTAATAGCCCTCAAATGGATTATACGATCTCATTTATTGATAAACACTTTCATTATCAAACCCTAATTTAATTTATCTGCTTTACATGTTCTTCGTTGCTGGTCTATCATCTCCATCGTCAGTTATCTTCCAGTACTACCCACCATCGTCAACTACATCAACGCCTCTTTTTTCATTAGACAAATATTTGTGTTCATGTTTGTACATTTAAAAAAATCAACATGCTCGTGTTCGTTTATTTTTGTTTGTTAAAAAACTAAAAAACCTAAACATCTCAACTGATAAAACCCAGACGTTAAAAGTATAATAACAAACTAATATATATGTATTAAATTAAAACAAAACTACGTTAAAAATAAAATAATCATTATAAAATAGCAAAACAATAAAAAACAAAACTTTAAATAAACTCCCGTAACACGGGAGGATCAAACTAGTCAAACATAAAACACGCGTGTTTTTTTAATTAAATGAGCAATCAAGATTTTTATTCAACAACGATTTACTAAACATTCGACACTAGAATATAAATTAATTTTACGATCACATTGTCAGTGGTGTGGCTAGCCTTTTGCCAGACCTGTTTTACATATGATAAATAAAATTTCTTTGTTGTTTCTTTGTTTGGTTGGTCATTAAAAGAAAGGAAAATTACGATGAGAAATTAACTTTTCAGGTAACTATTTTACATGTGATAGTTACTCCCAACCAATGTTGCAAAAGTTGCGAGGTGGTCTCTAGGCGACCGACCCCCTTGAAAGGAGTACTCAGAGTACTCGGGGAGTAATCGGAGAGTACTCGGACATGGTAAATACAAAGAAAATTAATATTTGGTTATTATATATATGTCAAATATCATAAGTTTACTAATATTTATAACAAAATAAGTAAATATCAATATAAATAAAAGAAATACATTTTTAAATATAAAATATTCTAAAAATTACTAATCATTAATTAAAAAATGATATTTGTTCTTTAATATTATTGAAATAACCATTATGTTTTATTTTTTTTGAGTCAAAATCGGTCCAAGTTCACCGATAAGATGTGATTTTGGCTGAAGTTGACCACGTTTGACTGATTCTTAGTAACTAGACGGATTTACAGAAACTCGCCTCGGTGACATACCTTGTAGCGAGTATTCAAAGAGTACTCGGCCTTGTAATCCTACTTTTACAACATTGCTCCAAACTAATCACCATTACTGTGGTTTGTAAATGTGGTTACAAGCTTATAGGCAATTATTATGGGCTTTAAAAGTAGCCCACAATAAAGTAGAATTTTGTGCTTCTTAGCCATTTGGAAGGACATGTCACTTTTTCTTAATGGTTGTATTGTATAATACTACATCACTATATCTAGCCCCGCTAGGCCACTACATCAAATAGGAAAACATACAACAAAGTTTTATAAATAAAGGAGACATATACCTTCGAACATGTAAAAAAAAATAATATGTAAATTTTGTGACGATCTTAAGCTTTTATCAGATATTCATACTTACAAGCCTATAGGTTAGACTATTTCATCACACTTTAAGAACATTAAAATTTAGGTCGCGGGAGAAATATTTGCTAATTTTTTAAATTTATCAATATGTTAAGAAGTCATGTACATCTACCTTATAATGTGTTCTAATAAAGGATAGAGACTAAACAATTAATGAAGTGACGCTAACGCTGATCGACTTAGACTTGTAAATATGCTATAACTAGTAAGAAACAAAAGAAAGAGGATGAAGCAATGTAAGACTAGAGCGAAAGTAAACAAACCAATTTGAAAGTGTCCCCCCTGGTTAAGACGATTGTTTTATTTAACAACTTTTGGCATGTGTATAAATGCTTTCTCCTTTTTATTTGATCATAATGCAAGTCGTCATCACCTGAAATTCGTTAAGAGAGAAAAACAACATGCTTTGTGGACTTTGGTCATAATGCAAGTTGTCATCACCAGAAATCTGTTACTAAAGAGCCATATCAAATGTTCATGGTAAAGGAGAGGGTGCCAAATCAGACGTTAATGGAAAGTGGACAGTGGTGGTTAGTGGCAATGATACTTGGGTGGCGGATTAGGGCTAGTGATGGGCTAGGTTATCAAATTTCCATTCTAAAAAAGCACCACAAACTCTTCTCAGTATGATCAGTAATTCATGAGTAAAACAATATTAAACAATGGCTAATTACATTTTGACATTCATAACTTCTAAACCACCTTTTGTTTATCTTATGTCTCAAATAAAAATAAAAGGTTCAGGTTTAAGTCAATCATAACTACTTCCAACATAACTCCTTAATCTATTACCCATGCTGCAATTAATTGATACATGCTAAAGAAATCAATAGGTTCAAGTGTGCTAAGGCCAAGTTAATTGGTAGGTTCTTGAATCACTACAAGCTTTCTGAGAGTTTCATAATATTTGTTCGAGTCTTTATTTGATAAGAAGCAACAAAATACAGGTAAAATATTACAATTAAGTTTGTTTTGCACTGTGGTGTTTAAGGTGCAATTTTTCAGTTTTGTATTGTTTAGAGTGTTGTTGATCATCATCTTATACTGTTCGGTATGCAACATAGAAGTTACACAAATGTATTGTTTAATCTATAAATATATGTATTTTGTTTCTGTGATTAGGTTATTCTTCTTTGTGGAGCTCCTGGAACTAGCTAGAGCAAGACAATAGCCAGAGCAATTGCTACCAATATATATGCTTATTTCTTGAAGGTTGTATATGTATATATACATATTTTAAATTGGGTGATGTAACTTCTGTGCAAAATTTAGTAAGAGGATTGGAAATATCAGGTTTTTACTACATGGTCAAAATTATCATTAGTTAACTAGCTCAAAATAATTATATTTCTTTATATGTTTGTTTGTTTTCATAATTAAGGTCAATTCTAATTAACCAAAATTCAAATTTTGAGCTCCATTCCGTTTTGAACTATTCAAATTCAGTTTCAAAAATGTAGATTCAATTTTGAAGTATATAGTAGTTTCTAAAAAATACAATTTTCATTTATGTATTTTGTATAACTTTTTAGGTGAATTCGTATCAACCCAAATTTAAACTTTTGAATTCAATGTTGCAGGCTTCTTATGGGGCCTAAATTTGGTGCATTTACTTTTGGTTTTGATATTATGACTGGACGGGCATAAAACTAGTTAGTAGAGATTGTCAACATTCAAAAGAAAATCAAATTAGAAGCTAAAATAATTAATGGTTTTGAGTGTTTTTTGACTTCACAAGTCTAAGTAATAGCAATAATACGGCATTATCAACGAATTAATTCTACGTTGAAGACTTACTCCCTTCTAAAAAGAAGCTTCCGTTCTAGAATCAACAAAAACATCAAAGCAGGAGTAGTCAACATGGTAGGGCAAAGAAAAGGTTATCAAAACCGGAAAAAATTCTATAAAATCCTAAATCGTATACTGTCATGTTATACTCGTTACTGCAACAAATTTTATTTCGAAGACAATAATGTCGTGGTCCTTATGTCACAACGATTATTTATAACTGTCACATGTCACCGTTTTCAGTGGCGAAGTTTGGACTAAGACACCGAGGGGGCCGGACTCAAAATGTATAAAAAATTTCACAAACGAAAGCGGACGGGCTCAAATTTTCGGCCAAAAACGGCTAAATTTACATTATGTATAAAAAATTTCGCCCGAAAACGGCTAAAATTTACACTGCGTATAAAAAATTCGACCGAAACGACTAAATTTACACTACGTATAAAAATTTTCGCCCGAAAACAGCTAAAATTTACACTACGTATAAAAATTTTCGACCGTAACGGCTAAATTTTACACTACATATAAAAAATTCCGACCGGAAACGACTAAATTTACACTACATATAAAAATTCGTATAAATATTGTCGGGCGAAAACGGGTAAAGTTACAAGTGTTGCGTAAAAAAACAGGGGGGGGGTCGGGGCCACCCCGTGCCATTTGGAACCTTCGCCACTGACCGCTTTACCAAGATGTATCAACACTAGTTGTTTAATGTTGACTATCACAAAACATGAAAGTTGTTGGGAATTATAAAGTGGGAATTAGATCCGGTACAAATAAAATTAGCTACTAAACATACAAATAAATAGAGTAATTATAATTTTGAGTTAAGTAATTATAACAACATGTTATCTCTGAATACCCTGATCAAGGCCAAAGAATTTCTTGCCGCTACCATATAGTATTTGTCTCTACCCAGTCACCCGGTGTAATAATTACTATAGTTCAAAAGTTATATATAGTGTAATAATAATTACTCTAATGTTAACATAACTACTCTAGTTATTTATATACTCTCACGATAAAAGTAAATTATATTTGATCCAAACCTTTATAAAAAGTAAGACATAATGCAAAACATCTTCTATCAAACACTATGATATTGTATGTGCTATATACATATAGTTAGTGTCGCTTTTAAGTAAATAAAAAAAAATCATAATCTGGCGTGTTAAATCATTTTATTAAAAAAGTTGGTAACACAGGCTACTTTAAAACTAACTATTGTAATAATGTGGGGAAAATAACGAGATTGTGGGGTTAACTAGACAAAATTATTGTTTAGTTATAAATCCACATGGTTTTAAAATTTGATTCTAACAAAATAATAAATAAATACACATGGTATACTTTATTATATATGAAAATTCCAGAAACAAAATGAAAACATTTTACAACTAAAAAGGGTACTATAGTGAATCATTTGATTTTGACCTAAATAAACTTTAGCAAATCATTTTTGAAAACCCGTCATCTTGACCACCCCTTTGATTGTGATAAGTATACTATGCTAACATGTTATGTTAAACTATATATGTAACAAACATGCTGCTAGCCAAGGTTCAATTCTCTTAATTAGAATTGTACGTCTGTCCTATTGGATTGTCATTCACCTGAGAAAATATATCAAATACTCAAATAGTTTATACTTGTACATATCCCTAAAGATTTAAAGGCAAACATAATATCTCGAATCGGTAGGGCTTTTAGTTTATATCCGGGGGTGAGGCTTCCTTTAGCCCCCCAAACCGCCCCCCCACACTCTCTTTTTTATCTTCAGCAGCGTATATTTATGCGTCTTTATATTGTCATCAAAATTTTAGGTTTGTTACATGCACCAATTTGCACAAAAATTTCAATTACTAACTTAATATAATATAGATGAATTAAAAAAGTTCCACTTTTTCCCACAAAATAAAATTCAAACAATACTAAAAATCAACAACTAATTAATACTCAAAACACAAACATTCTTCAAAATTCAAAAACATATTATTTAACTTGATCATCTACATTAGAGCTTCCATCCACCGTGGTAGGCTCACCACTACTCGTCTTTGACCGCTTCAAACACCCATCATTCTCCGCACTCCTCCGCCTTGGCGTCACCCTCACCGGCTCCGCCATGTTAGCACCAACCAAATGCGGGAAATTAACCATAGCTCGAGACCCACGAATCTTATAAGCCACTCTATCATAAGCAAAAGCTGCATCCACAGGCGAATCATAAGTCCCAAGCCATATCCGAGCCCCACGCTTCGCGGGGTCTCTTATCTCAGCTGCAAACTTTCCCCATGGCCGCCGCCTCACACCGCGGAACTTCGTCCACTCTGAAGGCGTGTGGTTCACGTCTGCCACGTGTTCTTTGTTCTTTAGGGTTTCTGAAGTGCCCTCTGATGGCACATGTGGAGTACTTGTTGTTACGAGAAGCTCCGAGGTGGTATCAGAGTCGTGGAGTAGTTGGTTTTGAAGTAAAGCAAGGAAAGAGAGATTAGGATTTGACATGGCTAGGGTTTTGGGAGGGAAGAAGAGGTAGAGATTGATATAAGTTTTATGTTTTTGTGTGTATATATGGATGAAGTGAAGTTAGTATACCATAATAATTTATATATTCTTTAGGGTTCAGTTTCATTATTATTTAATGGGTGTCGCTAAACGTACCCCTCATACTTCATTTTAACTAAATATACTTCTCCTCTTAATTTATTACATAAATTACAATTAGCTCTTAACATTATTAATTTACATAACAGTCCCTACAACATTACTTTCATTTGATAACCTCCACTACATATATCAAATTAAAAACTATCAATTTATTTTTTAATATTAATATTTTTAATATTAATATTATAAATATTTATAATATCTTTTTTATTTTTAATAGCATATATAATATCCTTATTTTACCACTTTATCTTTTACAAAATAAACCAAAAACCCAAAACCCTAAACCCGAAATCCAAAACCTTAAACCCTAAAACCTAAACCCTAAACCCGAAACCCTAAATCCTAAACCGTAAACCCGAAACCAAACCCTAAACCCGAAACCGAATTCTAAACCCTAAACCCCAAACCGAACCCTAAACCCTAAAACCGAAACCCTAAACCCGAACCCTAAACCGTAAAACCGAAACCCGAAACCGAACCCTAAACCCTAAACCCGAACCCTAAACCCTAAAACCGAAACCCAAAACCCTAAAATCGAAACCATAAAAAGAAAACGCAACTTGTAAAAAAAATAATATTAAATCCTTACTTTTGTTCTATTTTGGTAATTATATGATTTCAAGGGTTAATATGAAAGTTGGTTTTTCCAACCGGGAAAGGGGGAGGGTATGACAAGCAACCAGGAATGATACATTTAGCCTAACCCTTATTTTTATTTAATTTATCATAATATTTTGTAAGTTTTAGAGGAGATTCACCATAAAATATCACCAGGTGTCATATGTCTTTATCTTTTTTTTCCCTTCTTGCTTTGTCAAGTGATGACAATTTAATAGGTGTTTTTCAAGGCGTTTGTTGTATACTTGTATTGGCAACGGTACCCGTCTATTTTAAAAAAGTCACAATGCTTGTCAGTTGTCATATCTTATTATGCAAGTTTGAACTCCCTTACAATGGCGCTATCTATATTTCACAACGCACACATAACTTGAATTCAAACTTGAAAACCTTCAAAGAAAACCTTAGCCTTGTTCTTGAGTTTTTTAACCAAGAAAAGAAAAGGAAATGAAAGGAAAGGATAAGAAAGAGAAGAGAAGGGAAGGATTTTTTTTAATTAGGTGTGTTATTGAGTTAGAATGAAATTAGAGGAACGGAAAGGAAAACTATGTTAAAAAATAGTTATCCTTAATAATCAACCCATTTTTGGGAGGATAACTTATTAGAAAAATACATTAATTTAATCATTCCTAACTCCTCCTACTCCTTTCTATCATAAAAAAACTCAAGAACACCCATTTTTTAACTATCCTTAGTTTTCATTTCCTTTCCTTCCTTTACCCAAATGACTAGCAAAGAGCTAACCCAAAATAATTACGAACAGGTGAACACCTACACCTTACACACACCAAAATACAACATAAATTCAAAATAAGAACACACAACCACACTTTACACACACCAAAATACAACATAAATTCAAAATGAGGACGTACAACCAATCCTCTCAATACCCACCATTTGATTTATTGGAACTTATATTCCACAAAAGAAATTTTATTTCCGCAAATCATGATATTTTTGTTTGTTATTTTCTTTTTACAAAAGCATCACATTTTTTTAATTTGAATTGTTATTTATTTTATTTTTTTTGAAAGGCTAATATACGCTCAAATGAGCATGAATACTTTTCCCCATCTTTTGAGTCAATTATCATTAAATGCTCATAAATTTCAAGCATAACTATATTCTAGCTTCATTGACAAATTAAGTATAGACTATCACATTCTCATTATATCTGGTTTTAAACTTTACTTGATGAAGGTTGGTGTGCATTTAAGGTTACACGTTTAATCGTAGTCTTTGCTACACTAGTATATATGATGGATTGAAGCTATAGGGTGTTCACTTTGACTTTTTCCAACTTCTGATTTAACTGATACTAATATTTCTATTTTAACAAAAGACTACAACTTTTGTCACTTGTCAAGCTCATAGCCTTTCTCATATTTTTTCAACAAATTTTCATATATGATTCTTATTTTTAAGTCAATTCAATATATGAATCAAGTTTATGTTTATTAAATGTAAATATTAACTGATTCTTTCACTAACATTAATGGTGAAATAAGAAAATATCAAAATTGAAATGCAGACCTATTATAATAAAATTTGAAAGTCACAGATAATTGCAAATTAAAAAAAAGTGCATTATTGTCGAAGAATTTGGATTTGTATGGTTTAATTATTAAAATAGGTCATATTTGTTATGTATTTTAATCTATAACAAATATGACTTTTTTCTGTCATCTATTTATCTGACTTTTTTGTGTAGTATAAAGGGTTTTAGAAATAAGAAGATCCATATTAAGTTTTAAATATTTTATTTCATAACTCAGACCAAAATGCTTCAGAAGCATATGTTTTATGACTTGATTTATACTTTTTCTATACATTCAAATATGTTTAATTTAATATGTCTTATAATATAAATTACTTAATTAAAATAAATTTGATATTTTAAACCAAAAAATTTGTTTCAACCCCATTTCATTATTTTCATTTTCCAAAAATCATTTATGATATTGAAACCTAGAATATCGTTTTCATTAGTTATTTACATAATTCCTATATATATTAACTTATTAATTTTATTTTTTTACAAATTCAACGAATTGAGGTTATGTTAGTGTTATATGTTGATTAATACATAATCAAAGTGTTTATTATGGTTTATATTTAAAATAATAAAAAATAAACAATCGATTCATTATATGTTGAATGAGAATAATCGACTTGGACTAAATCCTGATAACGCCAACGACTAAGGCTTAGCCTTTAGTACCTAAAAGTATATATGATTTAAAAACTAAAAGTTTATTTTTGTTGACCTGAAACCTAGAATTCTGACCCAAAAACCAACCCGAATTACTTCGGTTCAGGTTCATATTAGTATTTTCTTGGGTTCGAGTTTCTCGGGTCGGGTTAGTTTGGGTTTGGGTACGGGTTTTCTTGGGTTGGGTTTCAGCTTACAGGTAAAAGTGACAGTTCTACTTCCAATTATTATATATAAGAATCACTACC
The DNA here is from genome assembly GCF_021521415.1 of Bidens hawaiensis. Taxonomy (NCBI): domain Eukaryota; kingdom Viridiplantae; phylum Streptophyta; class Magnoliopsida; order Asterales; family Asteraceae; genus Bidens; species Bidens hawaiensis. The sequence goes on along the minus strand of NW_027495831.1, from coordinate 197,888 downwards.
TTCACTTTATGCAACTTTCAATCTTCTAACTTTCTTCTAACAAAGAATAATCACTATTATTTGAACATGGTTGTAAGGTTAGTATGTATTTGTCATTTTCCTGACAATTACATTCATATGGAATGAAACAAATCATTTTGTTATAGTTTAATTTTTGGTTTTTATGTTGCTTGATTATACAATTTTTAATTGTAAAATATAAAATCAATTAAAAATTTGTCAAACACAGAATATTAATGACAATAAAATTATCATGATCAATCATATTCAAATTCTAAATATTCTAAGGATGATTATAACATCAAAGTGTATGTAATATGATTTTTGGGATAATCATGTTTTTTTTATAAACATGAGCAGATGTTCTTAAATGACATCATATTAATTGATTAAAAGCTATGATATTTTATTTGTATGAATATTTTTTTAATGGTTTCATGGATATATTATCATTTATCTAGAGTTGGTATTTATTTGGAGAACCTTTTTTGTCACACAAACAACTATACGTGGCTATATCAAGAGTTACAGGCAGTCCAATATGTTACCTTATTAAGAGTTAAAACCAGGTATGGACTAAAGATTTTGATTTTTGATAAACAATGTATACCTACTAATACAATCACAATGTAGTGTAGAAAGAATTTTTACTTATTTGTAACATATTTGTGTAATCTTAATATGTTACTTTATTAAGAGTTAAAAGCAGAAATAGACTAAAGATTTTGATTTTTGATAAACAATATATACGTTACTAATACAATCACAAATGTAGTATAAAATGAAGTTTTTACTTATTTGTTACATATTTGTGTAATCTTAGTTATCTAATTTCTGTAATTTTAATGTTAATTGTAATTGTATTAACAATATATGATCAATTTGTTGAATGTATTTCACTTAATAGTTAAAGTTAAAATTTTTCATCAATTACTCGTGTAATACACGGGCCTCAAACTAGTTCCGTAATAAAATGTTATAAGTAGCTAGTATACTAGTAATAGGTATTGTACATACCCGTTCATCTAATAACAAACTAATATAAACAAAAATTTCTTTTACAACCCTACGGTTGTTAGTTTACCGTATTATTATACTTATTTGTTTTCGATATCACGTAACTAGTTTGTTTATTTATTTGTGTATATATATGGATAGAATAAAAATAGTTTAAAGTTTACTACAAAAGAGATATATATATCCAGGATCCGGGTCGAAACTAAAATACCAACTCATCAAAAGGGAAAACATCAAAAAGAAACAAACCCACAGGTGTGCCCTGGAGCAGCTAGTCTGGAGATGCCACCTGGATAAAGATACACATAGAGACCACCGGCTGTACCAGACTTTGTAGGCCTGGAGCAGCTATTCTGGAGATGCCACCTGGATAAAGGTACACATAGAGACCACCGGTTGTACCAGACTTTGTAGGTATAAGCACCAAAAGGGTGGTGTCACCTGTACATAAGGTACGCATGGGGCCAGACCACTGCGACAAATGCACAAGGGAGACAATAGTACGGTACAGTGGGACCTGTGCAAAACGGTCTCCATAATCTCCACTATGACGGTTGCAGAAGGGACAAGCCAGATATTCCTCATGACACATGACCCAACAAACATTTCATATATACGGCTATAAATAGAGACCTCATCAAACAATGAAGGGATTCAATCCTCATTCTGTCAACTCTCTTCTTATTATTCATCACTTACCATCCTTATTTTCATGTCAAATGGTGATTACATGATGCCTCTTTCCTTTAACAAGACTAACGACGTTTAGTTTTGCTGTTTGCTTATATGCTTCAACATGATTCAGGATTCTCAATTCACCGTACCTTGTGAAAATATCCGTATAAACTCAGGTTTTGACTCATGTTTCTTCACATACATATCAAGTAACAATATATATATATTTAAAATAGTTTATACCGCAAAAGGTCAATTTCATGCTGCTATTATATGTAAAATAAGCAAAAGTTTATGATAGTATAATGCTTGAACTTTATTAGTAATACTAAATAAAAATTTGAAATTTTAAAACAACATTAATACTCTAGTTTTTATTATTTTATATATTAAACTAATAAAATATTTGTTTCAAGTTTAATAATTTTCTATAACTTATTTCTTTATTTTAGTTACATACAACAAGATAAAGAAATAATTGAATACTGAAATAAAAAGGGTCCTGCTAATAAGACACCCACATTCAAAATTCACACATCTTTCATACGACTCTTACTGACTTCCGTACTCTGACATCCACCAGCTTTTTGGAAAAGGTGTTTGACCAGATTCTTAAACGAGTCGTATGACTTATACGAGATGATGCTGATATTTATACGAGTAGTATAGCCTATACTACTCGTGTATTGCCCATACACGTACCCTCTAGACGAATGGTATAACCTATACGAGTCGTTTTAAATCTTTGTACACCCAGGGCCGTCTCCAAGAATTGTTAAAAAAAAATTGGGCCAAGGACGAATTTTTTTTGTATAAAAATGAAGTTAAAAAGTTTCAAGTGAGACTACAACCCACAACCTTTTAGTTAGAAGTCATTCTCATTTGCCACTAAACCAAACAAGTGGTTGTGTAATTAAGTTTAAACGTCAAATATACACAGTGTTTTTCATACACACACACACACACATATATATATATAACTTAAAAAACAAAAAAAAACTCTTTTTAAGAAAAATAAAAAATTTATAAAAACAAAGACGCAAAAATAAAAAAAAGGTTAAAAAACCAAAAAAAAAATATTTTTCATCACGGTTTCATCAAAAAAATTAAAAATTAAAAAAAATATCGGTTTGATAAAATTATACATATATGTATAATACTTTTTTTATATTATATAAGTTACTCTTTATACACATATAGGTTAGTGCACAGAAATTTGACATTGTGGATACGTTATCCTGGCATAAGTTTCTGGATCAGTGATCCTTAGTCAGATCCCGTCAGGATCAAGGATCCTCAGTACTTATTATTTACTAACGATTGTTTCCTGTGTATTACATTATATATAACAGATGTAACGGCTAGAAGACCTGGTCTACCACCTATTTCGCAGCCTAAGTGATGGAGCAAGTGGTCAAAGTGGCTGTTACAAGTATATTCAAGATAAAGGCGGATTTTTAGGAAAAATAGTTAATTGTATTTATTACTAATAACTCCATTAAGTTATTATCTTTGATTTATTTGAGATGATGATCAGTTAGGAAACACATGTAATAACACACACACTAGAGCAGAAACTAGCATTCTCTCTACACTCTAGCTTACTTTGTAATCTCGATCATATACTCCACCGCACTTGTAACCATCTTTTATTTATCAATATAATTGACGGTGATAGTTTTCACCTTCCGGGGGTTTTCTTTGCCGGAGATTACGATAATCATATACTCATCGACCAAAGGTTATCTTGTTGATCATTGACTAAAGTAATTCGACCAAAGATTATCTTATTAATCCTTGACCGAAGTTATTTTACCAAAGATTACCTTGATAAGTTTTGACCGAAGTAAGACTATCTTGGTTAAGGGCTTTTTCCCTCATGATCAAATCTTTGTGTTCACCAATACTACGCTTATACATTTTCCATTATCGAGTTAGCACCTTACCTCACATTACGAATTTGGATACATTATCCTTGAGTGATTTTTGTCCGAAACAATTTGGCGCCCACCGTGGAGCAATTGGGGCTATAATCCAGATTATTTCCTATCAATTTTCAACTTTTCATACCCATATCACCATCAATGGCCTCTCAATCAACCTCTGCTTCATCAACCATGCCATCCTCGGTTTCTCTCTCATCAGATGCCTCCTCCAATTATGGGAGCACCAAGGACCACCGCGGCTGGAAACAAGACACAAATTCCAGTCTTCCAGAGCTCAAAAACTACTGCTGCCACTTCGGTGGTTAAATCTAACAATGATGTTTCTGCAATGTTTTCACAGGTTAAGGCATACATGGAGCAGCAGAATAAAACCAACCAGAGGATCCTACATGAAATTGAAGATCTCAAGAAAAGAAAGAGGCCAGCGGAGGATCAGACTCCCTTGATGCCTAGGGTGCTGGATTTCACTACTCCAGGATCCATGGCTCAACATACTCAAGGATCCTCAATCCTTCAGCAAGGATCATCCATCCTTCAACAGGGGTCCATGGGTCAACAAACTCAAGGATCCTCGTTTTTCAGCCAGGATCATTTATCCTTCAACAGGGGTCCGTGGGTCAACAAACTCAAGGATCCTCGTTCCTTCAACAAGGATCATCCATTCTTCAACCAGGACCCTCTTGGTTGTATCCTCAAGGATCCTTCAGCTCCCAACCTCAAGGATCCTTCTGGCAGAATCAAGGATCCTCAGGAATTCACCATCAAAGGTCTTCTGAGGTCCATGAAGGGAACATCATCCCCATGCAGACCATTGCCTCTGGTGGACCTGCTACTGTAGCAGATGCCTCTTATCTTAACTACATTTCTGGGATGCCAACGTTCAACCAACCAAGAGGTAACGCCTATAATCACATATCCTCAGACACTAACATTGGCTCTATACAGGATACATGTATCAATCAGGCTATGGCTAGGGAACTTTAGAAGCTTAAGGATATGATATCCAGCGTGCCAGGAGTGGTCCGTCCAATTCCTGAAATAACAGAAGGGAGCCACAAGTTATCCAGATTTGCTCCACCTATCTATGATGCTGAAATCCCGAAGCGGTTCCAGACTCCGAATATGAAGACTTACGACGGGACCACTGATCCTGAAGAACATGTGGCACAATATAGAGAAATGATGGAGATTAATCCTATTCCGGAGAGACTCAAAGAAGCTTGCTTATGCAAAGGCTTTGGATCCACACTGACAGGATCAACATTAAAATGGCTGCTAAGTCTTCCTCCCCTTTTCAATTACTTCTTTTTCTCACTTAGTTAACTTGTTCAACAGCCAATTTTCCTGTAGCAGAAAATTTGAAATGTTAACTAGTGACTTATACCGAGTTATCCAACCAAGTGATGAATCCCTTAGGGATTTTGTTACGAGGTTTGGAAGGGAAGCCTTGGAAATCCCTAATCTTGATATGGCTACGGCTGTTGAGGCCTCCAAGATGGGACTTTAGAGGGGCCCCCCCTTTTAAGATGATCTTGTGATGACTCCTTGCAGGTCCTTAGATGAAGTAAGAAACAGGGGGCTCAGATTTATATGGCTAGAAGATGACAAGAGGATCCAGGATCGTCTGGGGAATCAAACAAAACAAGAATCCTCTGACAAGAAGCAAGGGTTCTCGTTCAAGAACAACAACACCAAGCCTTATAACAAGTTCAACAACCAGAACGTACGGGCAGTCGAAGAGGGAGATGATGATGAAGACTATCCATGCATCTCCGACTATTGTTTCTCTGTGGATACTCATGGCTTAATCTGTGCCATGAAGGATCTGGGGGAAAAGGAAATGTGGCCCCGAAAGAATGAGAAGACGACCACCTTCAAAGACAAGTCAAGTGGTGTGCATTCCATGAAGACTGGGGCCATCAGACCGATGATTGTTGTTAGTGCACGAAAATTTGATACTGTGGATATGTTATTCCGGCATACAATATGGATCAATTATCCTTAGAATATGTTGCAGATCCTGTCAGGATCAATGATCCTCGGTACTTATTATTTATTAACGATTTTCCTTTGTTATCTTGATATTTTGGGTAGGTATAACGGCTATTTACCAATTCCAACCTATAATCTCGCAATCAAGTCAACAAACCGCGTGGATAATTAAGGAAACAATTACAATGAAGAAATGGAAGGAATGGCTTGATTAGTGGCTAAAAAATAGGAGTTTACTTATTGTATTTCATGTATATATATAGGCTATGATCAGCTAGGAAAAACACACACAATCCACTGCGAATACAACAGCAATACACACACACACACACACACACACACACACACACACACACACTTAGAAATCGTTTTTATTACTGATCATAATCTCCACCATTGTAACCCGATTTTTGAGTAATAAAGTGGTGATAGACGACTTGTCATCACCCGGGGTTTCTGTGCCGGAGATTATTATAGTCATGTACCATCCGACCAAAGATTACCTTGTTAATCCTTGACCGAAGCAATTCGACCAAAGATTACCTTGCTAGTATTTGACCGAAGTAAGATTATCATAATCAAGGGCTTTTCCTCATAACAAATCCTTGTGTTCATCATTATTTCGCTTACATATCCGTTATTATCATCATAGCACTAATCCTCACATAATAGATTTGGATACATTATCCTTGAGTGATTTTTGTCCAAAACAATTTGGCGCTCACCGTGGGGCAATTGGTGCTATAATCCAGAAAATACCTTATCAATATTCAACCTTTCTTACCCATATTACTATCAATGACCTCTCAATCAACCTCTACTTCATCAACCATGCCATCTTCGGTTTCTCTCTCATCAAAGACTTTGCCGCCGATGCCTCCTCCAATCACGGGAGTATCACGGGCTGCTACTGCTGGAAACAAGACACAAATTCCAGTCTTCCAGAGCTTAAAGACCACTGTTGCCACATCGGTGGTTAACTCTAACAATGATGTTTCTGCTATGTTTTCACAGGTTAAAGCATATATGGAGCAGCAGAACAAGACTAATCAGAAGATCCTTCGTGAAATTGAAGATCTCAAGAAAAGAAAGAGACCACTGGAGGATGAGACTCCTTTGATGCCAAGGATTCTGGATTTCACTACTCCAGGATCCGTGGCTCAACAGACTCAAGGATCCTCCATCTTCCAGCAAGGATCATCTATCCTTCAACCAAGATCTATGGGTCAGAAAACACAAGGATCCTCGTTCCTTCAACAAGGATCATCTATCCTTCAACAGGGACCCATGGGTCAGCAAACTCAAGGATCATCGTTCCTTCAACAAGGGTCCTCTGGGATGTATCACCAAGGATTCTTTAGCTCCCAACCTCAAGGATCCTTATGGCAGAATCAAGGATCCTCAGGGGTGCAACATCAAAGATCCTCAGAGGTTCATGAAGGAGACATAATCCCCATGCAAACCATTGCCTATGGTGGACCAACTCCTATAGCAGATGCTTCTTATCTTGGCTACACTTCTGGGATACCAACGTTCAATCAACCGAGAGGTAACATGTATAATCATATATCCTTAGACACTAACCTTGGCTCTATGCAGGATACATGTATCAACCTGGCTATGGCTAAGGAACTTCAGAAGCTTAAGGATATGATATCCAGCGTGCCAGGAGTGGTCCGTCCAATTTCTGAAATACCAGAAGGGAGCCATAAGTTGTCCAGATTTGCTCCACCTATTTGTGATGCTGAAGTCCCGAAACGCTTTCAAACCCCCAACATGAAGGTGTATGATGGGACCACTGATCCGGAAGAGCACGTGGCTCAATATAGGGAGAGGATGGAGATCAATCCAATTCCTGAAAGACTCAAGGAAGCATGTCAATGCAAGGGTTTCGGATCCACACTAACAGGATCTGCACTTAAATGGCTGCTAAGTCTTCCTTCTTATTCTGTTACTTCTTTTTCGCATTTAGTTAACTTATTCAACAACCAATTTTCTTGTAGTAGGAAATTTGAGAAGTTAACTAGTGATTTGTATAGAGTTGTCCAACCTTATAATGAACCCCTTAGAGATTTTGTTACAAGGTTTGGCAGGGAGGCCTTAGAGATCCCTAGTCTTGATATAGCTACGGCTGTTGAAGCATTCAAGATGGGACTTCAAAGGGGCTCCCCATTTTATGAAGATCTTGTGATGACTCCATGCAGGACTTTAGATGAAGTCAGAAACAGGGCACTCAGATTTATAAGACTAGAAGATGACAAGAAGATCCAAGAACGGTTAGGAGCTCCAACGAAACAAGAGTCACCTAAGCAGAAACAAGGATCCTCATTCAGGAACAACGACTCAAAGCCGTACTCAAAATCCAACAATCAAAATGTCCGGGCAGTTGAAGAAGGAGAAGATGATGAGGACTACCCAAGTATTTCCGAGTATTGCTTCTCTGTTGATACCCATAGTTTGATTTGTGCCATGAAGGATCTTGGAGAGAAAGCAAGGTAGCCTTGAAAAAATGAGAAAACAACATCCTTCAAAGACAAGTCCAAGTGGTGTGCATTCCATGAAGACTTTGGCCATCAGACAGAAGGTTGTATTGGTTTAAGAAGGGAATTTGGATACCTCCTAAGCAAGGGTCATTTCAAAGAGCTCTTGGGAAGAAAAAAGTCTAAGATCCACGATCCTGAATATGTACCACAAAAAGCAACTCCGCCCCCACTAGACGCACAAGTAATCAACTTCATCTCCGGTGGCTCAGATATATGTTGTACTTCTTTCTCCTCAGCAAAAAGATACGCCAAAGAAACAAAGCTGGAGAACGGAGACCGACCATTCATATCCACTACTTTGACGACTGACAAAAGAATCTTCTTTGACGAAGAAGATAAGACAAGCATCCAGGATCCTCACCACGATGGTTTGATTATAACTATATTTATTGCTAACCATTATGTACGCAGGATCCTAGTCGACGGTGGAAGCTCGGTCAACATCATCCAACATGACGTACTACAGAAAATGAACATCCCGGACTCATAAATCATCCCAAGAACGTTGATGTTAGTGGGTTTCAGTGGTGACACCAAGAAAACATTGTGGGACATCAAACTCCCAATATACATCGAAGGGTTAAACTCTTACCAAAAGTTTTGTGTTATTGACAGTCTTTCTTGTTGCAACGTTATTCTTGGTAGGCCTTGGATACATGGAGTGAAGGTTGTAGCCTCTACTTACCATCAGTGCATCAAACTACCAACTCCTTGGGGAGTAGTAAGGATAGATGGTGACCAAGTGGAAGCCAATAATTATTATTCTTCATCAATGAAGCCGACAACTAAACAAACGATAGCATAGCAATTACAGCAACATCCTAGGGACGTGCTGGAAGCTCGGGAGCGAGATGTAAAATAAGTATCTTTAGATCCTGAAGATCCAGACATGAAGGTGTTCCTAGGATCCTGTATCCCTGACGAGATCGAGGAGGATATAGTATCCTTCCTAAAGCAACGAAAATCCATGTTTGCCTTCAGACATTCAGACATGACAGGTATTTCTAAGGAGGTAATTACTCATAAGTTGGGCCTTGATTATTCTATTAAACCCGTCCATCAGAAGCGAAGGAAATTCGCTCCTGAGAGGAACGCGATCATACAAGAGGAGGTTGAAAAACTTCTTAAGGCCGGTATGATCAGAGAGGTTAAGTATCCTCGATGGTTGGCTAATGTGGTTGTTGTTTCTAAAAAGAATGGAAAGTGGAGGGTGTGTGTCGATTTTACCGATTTAAACAAGGCATGCCCCAAGGATCCTTTCCCGTTACCACATATAGACTCCATGGTGGATGCAACGGTAGGGCATGAGATGCTTACATTTATGGATGCTTCCTCTGGATTTCAACAAATTCAGATGGAACCATCTGATTAAGATGATACAACATTCATGACTCCTACCGGCATATATTGTTATATTGCTATGCCGTTCGGACTAAGAAATGCAGGGGCAACATATCAAAGATTGGTCAACATGATGTTCAAGGATCAGTTAGGCAAAACCATGGAAGTCTACATAGATGACATGGTAGTGAAGTCAAAGAGGGCTGAGGATCATCTTAGAGATCTTGAAGAAGCATTCAATATCCTTGATCAGTACAATATGAAACTGAACCCGTCAAAATGCCAATTTGGTGTTAAGGCTGGAAAGTTTCTAGGATACATGGTGACTAAAAGGGGAATAGAAGCGAGCCCCGAGCAGATAGAAGCCATCATTAATTTAAAGTCTCCTGTGAATGCTAAAGATGTCCAGAGACTAACGGGAAGAATAGCTGCTCTCAACAGATTCATTTCCAGATCCTCAGAGAAGTGCAAAGACTTCTATGATATCTTGAGGAAAAATAAAAAGTTTGAATGGACTCAAAGGCATGAAGATGCACTAAAGGCTCTTAAGGATTATCTATCCTCGGCGCCTGCTTTGATGAAGCCAATAGATGGTGAGCCGCTGTCTCTGTACTTAGCTGTGTCAGGTAATGCAATCAGTGCTGTTCTGGCCAAGGATCATGAAGGACAACAGCACCCGGTATATTATGTAAGTAAAATCCTGTTAGATGCAGAGGTCAGATATTCTCACCTTGAAAAATTAATTCTTGCTTTGATTATGGCCTCAACCAAGTTGAGACACTATTTGAAACACATACTATTATTTTAAGAACTAATTATCCTGTTAAGAATGTGTTTAGAAAACCAGAATTGTCAGGAAGGATGGCCAAATGGGCTGTGAAATTGAGTGCATATGATATTCAGTATGAGCCCAGAACAGCCATTAATTCACATGCGCTTGCAGACTTTGTGGCTGATTTCAGTAGTGACATGCAAGAGGAAGCTGATTTGGAGGTTCAACAACTGGAAGAAACCAAGGATCCTTGGATCCTCTTTACTGATGGAGCATCCAACGTAAAAGGAACAGGATTGGGTATCCTACTGAAATCGCCACAGGGGGACATAATACCCCAGTCCATTGCATGTGCATTCCAAGCCACCAATAATGAAGCGGAATACGAAACTCTGATCGCAGGTTTGCAATTAGCTAAACACATGAGGATCAGGTATCTTCAAGTATATGTAGATTCTTTATTGATGGCTAACCACTTTAATGGCTCATATGCTGTTAAAGGTGAAAAACTAATCAAATATCTAGATGTTGTGAAGGAACTATCAAAGTTCTTCGATTCTTTTAGTATTATACAGGTACCAAGAGAAGAGAATGCTGGGGCAGATGCCTTAGCAAATTTAGCTTCATCCTTGAAGATTCCAGAAGATATAAAGATCCCAATTATCCATGTACTCTCACCAGCAATAGGAGAACAAGAAGTTGGGGAGATAACAACTGACAAAGATATTGTGTCTTTGGATGTATTATCCTCAAGTAATCAAGGATCTTGGATCCTCCCGATCAAGAAGTTCATTCAAAATGGAGAGATTCCAGCCAAAGAGAAACCTAAGTCCTTCAAACTTAAGGTATCACAATACATTTTATTAAATAATATTCTGTATAGGAAATCTCTTGCAGGTCCATACTTAAGATGTATCGAAGATCCTGAAATTCAAGAGGTGCTCAAAGACTTTCACGAAGGAGATTGCGGTAATCATACCGGAGGTAGAGCCCTATTTTCTAGGATTCTGAGAACAGGATACTTCTGGCCTACCATGAAGAGAGACGCCATGGAGTACTCAAAGAAGTGTGATTTATGTCAAAGACATGGCAATATTCTGCATCAGCCAGCAGAGCCTATGTATCCTATATCCTCATCATGGCATTTCATGAAGTGGGGCATGGATATCGTGGGTAAGCTACCTAAAGCGCCAGGAGGTAAAGTATTCATGCTTGCAATGACTGATTACTTTTCAAAGTGGATAGAAGTAGAAGCTTTTGTTCAAGTCCGTGAAAAAGAGGTGATATCCTTCATTAAAAGAAATATTATTACTAGATTTGGTATCCCTTCAGAAATTATTTGTGACAATGGTTCTCAGTTTATCGGGAAAAGAACCACTAACTTTTGTGACAGTTGGGGCATTAAGATGATTACCTCCACACCAATTCATCCTCAAGCTAATGGTCAAGCAGAATCAAGTAACAAGATTATTATTAACAACTTGAAGAAGAAACTAGGATCCAAGAAAGGCAAGTGGGCCGAAGAGCTACCATATGTTCTTTGGGCTGATAGAACAACACCAAAGAATGCAACAGGTCAAACACCCTTCTCATTGGTGTTTGGCTCAGAAGCTGTAATCCCTACGGAGATGGTGGTTCCTACTGCCAGAACAAGCATCCGTGATCCTCAAGCCAACAACGAAATCCTTCTCCAAGATCTGGATACTGTTAATGAGCTCAGAGACCTAGCTAAAATCAGAATGGCAGCATATCAACAAAGGGTAGCTGGGGCATACAACAAGAATATCAGGATTCGAAGATTTCAAGAAGGAGATCTAGTTTTGAGGAAAGTTTTCCAAAACACAACTAATCCAGCAGATGGAAAGCTAGCACCCAAGTGGGAAGACCCCTACTGGATCGAGTCAGAAGCCGGAAAGGGGGCATATTACCTGCTGACTATGGAAGGCAATAGGTTACCTAGAGCATGGAATGCTATTCATCTTAAGAAATACTTTTTCTAATCAGGATCAAGTATCCTCAGAAGGATCAAGGATCCTGAAATTGGTAATATCTATCCGATCAGTTATTCATTTCAGATTCTTATTAATTTAAGGATAATATATTTTTAACGTTTGTCTTTTTCCAAGTTTTAAATAACAATGTAGATTTCAATAAGAGGTTCAATGTCTAAGAGGTTGGCCACCTTTCCCTCACACTTAAGGTACTTTACTATTTCCTTGGCCTAGCCCACGATTGGATATGACCCTCGATGGTCATATCCCCAAGGTTTAAAGATTTTAACCTTTCTTATAAATTAGAGTTTCTATACTCTCGCCTGGAGCGCACGCTATCCAACGTATAGTCCGGGGCAGCAGGACCAGTACACGTTTAGTGGCCGACAATTTCGTTGTCTTAGGCTACATGGAGGATCCTACGATTTATGGTAGAAGTACCATACCACCGGTTTATAACGTTATCACGTTATCTCACGTTTGGGCTAAATCCTGGTTTGGGCAAGTCCCCAGTTAACATCCGTATCTTTGGGCCAGTCCCCAGTTTGGGCTTGTCCCTAGTTTTTTGGGCTTGTCCCCAGTTCACGGGCTTGTCCCCAGTTACACGGGCTTGTCCCTAGTTGCACGGGCTTGTCCCCAGTTTGTTGGGTTTAATCCAGTTAATATCATAAGTTATTTGCATCAGGTATCCTAAATTCAATTACGAGGATCACAAAAGGATCAATACCTATGGTAAAAGGATATACAGCCGGAAGGGAAGTTCCCAAGGAAACTCCATGATGACAATTATATCCAGCTTGTCAAATCTCATCTGTTTTGCAGGAAGTTTGATTTCATAGGCAAAATGACAGCTATGATCTTATCACAACCGCCATTTTGGGGGCAATTGTTAGTGCACGGAAATTTGACACTGTGGATATGTTATCCTGGTATATAATATGGATCAATTATCCTTAGAATATGTTGCAGATCCTGTCAGGATCAATGATCCTCGGTACTTATTATTTATTAACGATTTTCCTTTGTTATCTTGATATTTTGGGCAGGTATAACGGCTAGTTACCAATTCCAACCTATAATCTCGCAATCAAGTCAACAAACCGCGTGGATAATTAAGGAAACAATTACAATGAAGAAATCGAAGGAATGGCTTGATTAGTAGCTAAAAAATAGGAGTTTACTTATTGTATTTCATGTATATATAGAGGCTATAATCAGCTAGGAAAAACACACACAATCCACTGCGAATACAACAGTAATACACACACACACTTAGAAATCGTTGTATTACTGATCATAATCTCCACCATTGTAACCCGATTTTTGAGTAATAAAGTGGTGATAGACGATTTGTCATCACCCGGGGTTTTTGTGACGGAGATTATTATAATCACGTACCATCCGACCAAAGATTACTTTGTTAATCCTTGACCAAAGCAATTCGACCAAAGATTACCTTGCTAGTCTTTGACTGAAATAAGATTATCATAATCAAGGGCTTTTCCTCGTAACAAATCCTTGTGTTCATTATTATTTCGCTTACATATCCGTTATTATCATCATAGCACTAATCGTCACATAATAGATTTGGATACATTATCCTTGAGTGATTTTTGTCCAAAACAATTGTATTGGTTTAAGGAGGGAAATTGGATACCTCCTAAGCAAAGGCCATTTCAAAGAACTATTGGGAAGGAAGAAATCCAAGATCCAGGATCCTGAAAACCTTCCACAAAAAGCAACGCCACCACCACCAGATGCTCATGTAATCAACTTCGTCGCCAGAGATTATGACATGTTTCGAACCTCTTGTCCTGCAAAAGTAGAGCTTGAAGAAGAATTTAAGTTGGACGATGAAAGAAGACCGCTAATCCCCACTACTCGAGTGACTGATCAGAGAATCTTTTTCAATTCAAGGATCCAGGATCCTCATCAGGATAAGTTGGATATGCAAACGGTCAATTTCATCTCCGGAGGATCGGATATATGTGGAACTTCTTTCTCTGCAGCAAAAAGACTTGCCAAAGAAATCAAGATTGATAGCGGAGATCGACCGATAGTATCTACCACTTTGACAACAGATAAAAGGATCTTCTTCGATGAGGAAGATAAACTAAACATCCAGGATCCTCACTATGACGGTTTGATTATTACTTTATTTATCGGTAACCATTATGTACGCAGGATCCTAGTTGACGGAGGGAGCTCGGTCAACATTATCCAGCATGATGTCCTCAAGAAGATGAATATTCCAGATTTGGAGATCATTCCTAGAACATCAGTGCTAGTCGGTTTCAGTGGAGAAACCAAGAAGACATTGGGGGACATCAACCTCCCAATCTATATTGAAGGGTTATTCATATCAAAAATTTTGTGTTATTGATAACCTTTCTTGTTGCAATGTTATTTTAGGCAGGCCCTGGCTGCATGGAATGAAGGCGGTGGCCTCAACTTACCACCAATGTATCAAATTACCTACTCCATGGGGAGTTGTGAAGATAGTTGGTGATCTGGCAGAGGCCAAGAACTATTATTCTTCATCAATGAAGCCAACGACCAAGCAAACTATAGCATAGCAATTACAGCAATATCCTAGGGACGTGCTGGAAGCTCGGGAGAAAGACCTTAAAGAAGTATCTTTGGACCCCGAGGATCCAGAGATAAAGGTGTTCCTAGGATCCAGTATCCCTAGCAAGATCGAGGAGGATCTCATATCCTTCTTAGGGAGAAGAAAATCTACCTTTGCCTTCAAACACTCAGACATGACAAGTATTTCAAAAGAGATAATTACTCATAAACTCGGCCTTGATTTATCTATTAAACCCGTCCATCAGAAATGTAGGTTCCCAGCCGGATCTACACGGAATATCTCGTTCTACGTAGGTGCGGAATCCCTACGTAAGACGATACGAGCGTAGAAGACGATACACGTTAAACACAAGCAAACACACGTTACAATACTCAAAAGACACGTTGTATTGCAACTAGTAACACGTGATTCACCGATCACTGATTACGTAATGAACAACTCTCGTACAAAACCTAGCCGTAACCAAACATATATAACTTACGACAACTTCACCTAACATGTTTAGGCGAAGTTGTCACTAACTTCGCTTGTTCCACAAGTTCGCCCATATCAAGCGAACTTGTGAGACAACTTCGCTTAAATCCAAATACAAAACATACTAACTCGATTACAGACACTATATACTGAACTACTGACATCATGTACCAACAGACTCCCCCTTGGCAGTAGCTTCATATCTCTATCTTCAAACATGTGTCTCGTAATCCCAAAACTCTTGTATCTTCCATCTTCAAGCATGAACACCTTCTCGTACACAAAATGAAACTACTCTTTGATATTTCTTTGCTTCTTCTTTCCAAGCAGGAATGTAAAATATCTTTTTCTCGTTCAGCACCTGCAGATCAGCTTGAGACAAATTCACTAAATGCATAGGATCATATACCCTCATCAGCTCTTGTTCATCTTCATCTTCCATTACTGCTTCAGCTGTTTCACAATCAACATACCATCATTTCAGATCTTTGAGCACATCCTTGGGCATTTGTTTCATCGGCACTTCTTTTATACAACGGATCGGCTTATACTTCATTATCATCCAAGGCTTGCCATCTGCTCTCATTCCTCTATCTTTGTCTTCAACGAGCTTTCCTTTCTGTGGTTTCAACAGCTCGAACTTTTTCTCCTTTATGCTTTCCTTCCAGACTATCTTCCCAATGAGTTAACTGATCCGATCAAGAACCAAGTAACCAGGTATAAAATCATACAACTACATAAGTAGAATAAATTTTAAAAATAAAGTACACGGGATCAAATTTCAGTCTCGACAGGGACTACCACGTTTTAGAAAAGATCCGAACAGGAATCATACTAATTAAGTGACTGTCACACAGATCCATGTTCAGCTGTATTATGACATAAAGAAACAGGTTGTAAGCAGGTAAATAACTTAAAATGGTTTTCATCGCTTCTGTGATACGGGTTAGGTTCAATTTAGCTCAAAATATAAATGGGCAACACATCAGAGATTATGATGTCTCCTATCTATTCTCAAAGCGTATTTGGCTTTCCCCAAGTCACCCCGAGTTGACCTCGACTCGTAATGTCTGATTAAATTGTAAGTACACATCGATCTGTAGAGTCTTCTTCCCGTTCTCTTTCTTGCATCTTGATTGAGAAGTATTAACATTATAAGCTCTAGAATGTCTTAGTAACACATAATAATTTTATTTTTTAAATACGATTTACACAGCTTCAAGTAAACTACTGCAAGTCTCGAATCTGGATCACTGCAGTTTCTTGACACACCATCTTCTCGGGAACAGAACACTCACGGGCTCGTGTATGACTGGGTAATCGCTTTTCTGCCTATCATTCGGAAATATATATATGGAGACATGCACAACTCTTAAGGAGTTTCCACGTAAAATCGAGGAGATTTAGTTAGTATCACTTATACTTTTACGCACCATAAAAAGCTACCATGACATACAATGACTGTTCTAAAGTCTTTTAGGCCTAATAACTTCACTAGTTAAGCGCACAGAATCAGTTTGTCTATCACTTTCCAAGGTTGGATCAATTTTCTTTTAAACATAGTAAAGAAACTTCTTACGAAGTAGTAGACTTGAAAAATTATTTCATCTCCCAATTAAAGAAAATATTTTTAACTTCTATCGCCCCGATCAAGTCGAAGTCTTCAGGTAAACGGCTATCCTGAAGATCCAATGGATCAGCTGGACCGACCACATACGAGTATGTGTCCTTCTAACTACTTATGAACGACTAATTTTCAGCGAAAGAATAAAAACACATCATAAACCGCCCCGTCACTTTCAGTCATCTGGTTAATGGCTATCCTCATACTCTACAGGTAGAAATAAGGACCAAACATATCCGAAGATATGTCCTTCAAACTGAAGCAACCGACATAATTCTAAGCGATAGTGACGTTTTTTTTTTGAAAGTAAAATCGAAAAATATGGTTACTCGGGATTGATCATCCCATTTAGCTCAACAAGGTTTTGAAAACGAGTTTTGTCAAACTCTTTAGTAAATAAATCAGCGAAATTATTCTTTTCCCTTGCTTTTGACAGAAGACATGATTCTTCTGTTGCCATCTCAGTCGACCTCATGTACATAACATATGTATTCTTTTCCCTTGGAGCCTTCATTACTATCCATTCCTCTGGTATCTTGAAACCAGGATACAGCACGATTGCTTCATTTTTGGTAAAGTGCACAGTGTAATCTTTGTCACAGATCTGAGATACACTCAGCAGATTATGCTTCAGCTCTTCAACGAAATTCACCTTTTCTAACTTCATTTTACCATTAGTCACCGTTCCAATTCCAGTAATTTTACCACCACTCTCTCCAGCAAAACTTACTCTACCTTCCTGAACAGGTTTCCATTCGTGTAACAAATTCTTGTTACCCGTCATGTGCCGGGAACAGCCGCTATCCACAACCCATAGATTGTTTGCAGCTCTGTTCAACTGTTCCTGCACGATTAAAGTAAATGATTAAAATCTGGGGACCCAAGACCTATTGGTCTTGGGTCGATTAAATCTGTTAAAAGGCATCCTGTACTTTGGCTGTCCAATGTTAGTATTAGAATGATTTCTGTAAGTCCTAAAAGGATACCTTCTAGTAGATTGACTATGAAGCCATCCAAACCTTCGTGAATTAAATGAATTATTACTAATGATTTGGTTGTTAACAGGGAAAAACTGAGATCGACTTCTTTGAAAACCTGGATTAGTCCAATATCTGAACTTTGATGAGTTTTCATTTTTACCATTATAGTAATTACTGTTAGTTCTATTCTCAGTTTTCGAAGGCCTCATACCTCTGAATCTCTGATTCAGAGGGCAATCAGCAATCAGGTGTCCTGTTTGATTGCATCTGAAACAGCTCCCGTGTTCAACTTTCGTCTCAACAGTTGTTTTAGATGTTGAGGTTGCATTACTACCCGTTTATCTAACATATGGTGGGACATACGGGTTTAGTGGAGAATTCTTTTCAGTTGGTTTATGTTCCTCTCCACTTTTTAGTAACACTGCCTCTTCTTTTGTCTCACTAGACTTGGATGCCTTGTCCGAATTTGGTGAGATAGAACTAGGAACAGAAATCTTAACATTCGAAACAGGCTTACTCGTTTCGCTTTTACTAACTTCTGGATCTTTAATCGTAACTTTAACATGAACTGTCTGACCAATTTCAACATCAACAGATTTCTGATTACTAGGATCATAAGTATAGTTATGATTATAAGGTGGTGGAACTTCAGAATATCCAATTCCTCCCCTTTTAACTGGGGAACGTTGATCACTTACGAGGTGATCAAGTATTACGGAGGAATTTCTAAATTGCTCAAGCTTTCTATTTAGTTCCACCACTTTCACCTGGTAATCAGCTATCTGTTTATCCCTTTCAGCAATTAGTTTGGTTTTCTCTTCTAACACTTCATAGCTAAGACCAATTACTTGTATTTTTTCAGCTAGACTGGCTTTAAGACTTCTGATATCTTTCTCACTAGCTTTTATTTTTACCTTGTAACTGTTTTCTCTAGTTTTAGTGTAATGATGATCTTCTTTTATTGTTTTAAATTGAGCATCCAAACTAACAAACTGATCAGTTATTGTTTTCAATTGTTCAGACAGATTTTCACATTTCGTACAAGGGAGTTTAGGACTTACCTCAGAAAGGTGATCGTTCACTTCTGCCATGTAAGCTTGATTTTCTCCAGTTACTTTCTCACTTCCTGCAGTTTCGATGTTCACCAAATTGGCCTGTTCGAACACTTCCTCAACTTGCAGATTCCAATTGTATTCCCCGTTCTGTCTGGATATCATCGCCCTATACTCGTTACTTCCCCCATTCGGTTGTGTTGGCCTGTTCTGACTACGTTCCACTCGTTCATTTGTGCATTCTTTAGCAAAGTGTCCATTCTGTTGACAGTTATAACACCGAACCTTTGACTTATCAAACCCTGGTCTTTCACCAACGAATTTTCTACCAGTCTTCTTCATAAACCTTTTAACTCTTCTTACTATCATCGCCATCTGCCACTGCAGATCCATTTCCTCCAGATCATCAGCATCGATCTGATCATAGTCTTCGTCTAAAGTTGCAGGGTCAACAATTTTACCTTTAATGTAATTTTCGTACGAAGCAATGAAAGATGCATAGAGAGCAAACTGCTGTTAGCAGATTTAACACTCATGGGCATCTGAGAATAGTTGTTGTTCGGAACACTTGAAGAAAAACTACCCTTTGTTGTTTGAGGTTTAGAAGTGTTTGTTCCACCAGCTACGAAACACACATCACCGTCCATGTTGAGAGTTACATGACCATCATGAGTTGAGTTAGAGCTCGAGTCTCCCTTTGAGTAGTAAGCAGATGATTCTGACTTCGAACTTGAACTTGAATTAACTTTTGCACCATGCATTCCCGGATCCTGAACCTGATCAGTTGGTGTCTCTTTTCGAACCATGTTAAGTTCAAAAGTTCGTAGTTTGTTGACTGCTGTTTCCAAGTCAATGTTGGCAAACTCTTTATCTTCTCTCATCAAGACAGTGTACATCTCCCATTTCGGTGGGAGAGCATCAATGAGTTTTTCTACGATCTCCTCTTCTTTGTAAACAATGGAATAATTGCTGAGTTCGGTCATCAGGTGATAATATCTCGTGATGATATCATCAAGTGATTCATTCTTCAAATACTTGAACACCAAGAATTGGGTTTTGAGTAGCTTAATCTTGGATGCACGTATCCCCACATTACCTTCAAATCGGTTTTCAAGCGCTTCCCATAGCTCTCTAGCGGTTTTATATTTCCTGAAGGTGTGAAGAATCTCTTGTGGAAGAGCCATTGTTATCGCAGCATGAGCTTTGCTTTCAGCCTCATACATCTTCTTTTCTTCCTCTTCTATCTTATTGTATTTCTTAATTTGTTCACGACCCTCATACAAAGCCGTTGGTGGAATGTATCCATCTTGAATGCACACCCACATCTTAGCATCTTGATATTTAACATACTGCTCAAACCGATCTTTCCAAGCCACGAAATCGGTACCCTTAAGCATTTTCGGTGCCTTAGTAGCTGAACCTTCTTCCACTTCCATTTTCACCAGTTCCGTAATATTTATAGAAGTCATCTTTGGAAGAAATACAAACGAGCACTCAAAGAAACCAAAAATAAAAATTTTATTCTGAACAGTACTGTAGGCGAAGTTAAACTTAACTTCGCTTGAGTCTTAACTTCGCTTGAATTCTTAACTTCGTTCCTTTTTAAATTCGCCTGATTAGGCGAAGTTGTAGATAAATTCGCTTAAGTTAAGCGAACTTGTGAGGTAGGCGAAGTTGTTAATAACTTCGCTTAACCTTATATCTTCACCTAAACCCTACAAACAGTGACGACAATTTCGCCTGATGAACAATTGTTTTTGCAGGTTTGATTTTGACGTTTTGCGAGGTAAACGAAGGTGTAATGGGTTGTATTTGATGGTGGGAGGTGAGTAGAACACAAAAACTCGGTATATTAACGTAAACTCGTCCCGCGAATAGTCGAACGGAACGATTTCTACACCCGTGTGATAATCCCGAACCACACAATCATGAGCAAATGCTCTGATACCAATTGTAGGTTCCCAGCCGGATCTACACGGAATATCTCGTTCTACGTAGGTGCGGAATCCCTACGTAAGACGATACGAGCGTAGAAGACGATACACGTTAAACACAAGCAAACACACGTTGCAATACTCAAAAGACACGTTGTATTGCAACTAGTAACACGTGATTCACCGATCACTGATTACGTAATGAACAACTCTCGTACAAAACCTAGCCGTAACCAAACATATATAACTTACGACAACTTCGCCTAACATGTTTAGGCGAAGTTGTCACTAACTTCGCTTGTTCCACAAGTTCGCCCATATCAAGCGAACTTGTGAGACAACTTCGCTTAAATCCAAATACAAAACATACTAACTCGATTACAGACACTATATACTGAACTACTGACATCATGTACCAACAAGAAGCGAAGAAAATTCGCTCCTGAAAGGAACAAGATCATACAAGAAGAAGTTGAAAAACTTCTTAAGGCCGGTATGATCAGAGAGATTAAGTATCCTCGATGGTTAGCTAATGTGGTTGTTGTTTCTAAAAACAATGGAAAGTGGAGGGTGTGTGTCGATTTTACTGATTTAAACAAGGCATGCCCCAAGGATCCTTTCCCATTACCACATATAGATTCCATGGTGGATGCAACGGCAGGACATGAAATGCTTACCTTTATGGATGCTTCCTCTGGATTTCAACAAATTCAGATGGAACTATCTGATCAAGAGGATACAACATTCATGACTCCTACCGGGATATACTGTTATACTGCTATGCCGTTTGGACTAAGAAATGCAGGGGCAACATACCAAAGACTAGTCAACATGATGTTCAAGGATCAGTTGGGCAAGAACTATGGAAGTATACATAGTCGATATGGTGGTAAAGTCTAAGAAAGTTGAGGATCACCTTAGAGACCTTGAAGAAGCATTCATTATCCTTGACCGATATAACATGAAATTGAATCAGTCAAAATGCCACTTTGGTGTTAAGGCTGGAAAGTTTCTGAGATATATGGTGACTAAAAGAGGAATTGAAGCAAGCCCCGAACAGATTGAAGCCATCCTCAATTTGAAATCTCCTGCAAACGCAAAGGATGTCCAAAGGCTCACAGGAAGAATAGCCGCTCTCAATAGGTTTATCTCAAGATCCTCCGAGAAGTGCAAGGACTTCTATGACATCCTTAGGAAGAATAAGAAGTTTGAGTGGACGGAAAAGCATGAGGCTGCGCTTACAGCCTTGAAGGATTACTTATCCTCAGCACCGGCTCTGATGAAGCATGTGGATGGAGAATCCTTATACCTCTACCTAGCTGTGTCAGGTAATGCTGTAAGTGCCGTCATTGTAAAGGATCACGATGGTGAACAACATTCCGTTTATTATGTAAGTAAAAGCCTCGTAGACGCAGAGGTCAGGTATTCTCACCTTGAAAAATTAATTCTTGCTTTGATTATGGCCTCAACCAAGTTGAGACAATATTTTGAAACACATACTATTATTTTGAGAACTAACTATCCTGTTAAGAATGTGCTTAGAAAACCAGAAATGTCAGGTAGAATGGCCAAGTAGGCTGTGAAGCTGGGTGCATATGATATTCAGTATGAGCCTAGAACAGCCATTAAATCACAAGCGCTTGCAGACTTTGTGGCTGATTTCGGTAGTGACATGCAAAATGAAGCTGATCTGGAAGTCCAACAACTTGAAGAAACCAAGGATCCTTGGATCCTCTTCACAGATGGAGCATCCACCGGTTTATATGGAGGATCCTATGATTTATGTTAGACGTACCATACCACCGGTTTATAACGTTTTCACGTTATCTCAAGACAAAGGTTTCTAACATTTTCATGTTAGTTAAGGTTTATAACGTTTTCACGTTATCTCACGTTTGGGCTAAATCCCGGTTTGGCCGAGTCCCCAGTTAACATCCGTATTTGGGCTTGTCCCCAGATTTGGGCTTGTTCCAGTTTTTGGGCTTGTCCCCAGTTCACGGGCTTGTCCCCAGATTACACGGGCTTGTCCCCAGTTGCACGGGCTTGTCCCCAGTTTATTGGGTCTAATCCCAGATAGTATCATAAGCTATTTGCATCAGGTATCATAAATTAGATGCTGTGGATCACCGGAGGATCAATACTTATGGATTCAAAATCCTTAAATTCAGTTTTATAAGGATTGTAAAAGGATCAATACTTATGGTAACTTAGGTCTAACCAGAACTTACGGTATGATTTTCTGTTTATCGATTTACACTTATTTAATTTCAGTTTATATCTTCATAGATATAAGGATTCATTATTCTCAATCTATTTTTATAAGGATTTAAGATCCTGGTTTATTTTTGCAAGGATATTTTATCCTAAAAACTTTTTACTAAAGAATATTATTTCTTAAAATTTTCGATGAGACTTAAGCTATATCAAACAAACTTTCAAAATAAACAAGTAACAAGCGAATAGTCAAAAGTTTTAGATTATTATTAAACATAAGTCACCTGGACTTATCCAAAAATCTTAACCCGGATTTTACCATTCAAAAAATGGACCATCCACCCGGGTTAATCAGGTGTTACTAATTGTTCATGATTTGCAGGGAGAAGGATATACAGCCGGAAGTGAAGTTCCCAAGGAAACTCGATTGAAATATGACAATTATATCCAACTTGTCAAATCTCATATGTTTTTGCAGGAAGCTTTGAATTCAAAGGCAAAGTGACAGCTGCGATCTTATCACAACCGCCATTTTGGGGGCAATTGTTAGTGCACAGAAATTTGACACTGTGGATACGTTATCCTAGCATAAGTTTCTGGATCAGTGATCCTTAGTTAGATCCCGTCAGGATTAAGGATCCTAAGTACTTATTATTTACTAACGATTGTTTCCCGTGTATAACATTATATATAACAGATGTAACGGCTAGAAGACCTGGTCTACCACCTATTTCGCAGCCTGAGTGATGGAGCACGTGGTCAAAGTGGCTGTTACAAGTATATTCAAGATAAATGCGGATTTTTAGGAAACATAGTCAATTGTATTTATTACTAATAACTCCATTGAGTTATTATCTTTGATTTATATTGAGATGATGATCAGTTAGGAAACACATGTAATAACACACACACTAGAGCAGAAACTAGCATTCTCTCTACACTCTAGCTTACTTTGTAATCTCGATCATATACTCCACCGCACTTGTAACCATCTTTTATTTATCAATATAATTGACGGTGATAGTTTTCACCGTCCGGGGGTTTTTTGTGCCGGAGACCACGATAATCATATACTCATCAACCAAAGGTTACCTTGTTGATCATTGACTAAAGTAATTCGACCAAAGATTATCTTATTAATCCTTGACCGAAGTTATTTTACCAAAGATTACCTTGATAAGTTTTGACCGAAGTAAGACTATCTTGGTTAAGGGCTTTTTCCCTCGTGATCAAACCTTTGTGTTCACCAATACTACGCTTATACATTTTCCATTATCGAGTTAGCACCTTACCTCACATTACGAATTTGGATACATTATCCTTGAGTGATTTTTGTCCAAAACAATATATACAATTAAGATAAATGATAATGTGCATACGTGTACACTACGTATATCGAGATTAATAAAATATACATATGTGTATAATTAAGTTGTTGTTTTTGTTTTTTTATTAAACTGTGATGAAAAATATAAATTATTGATTTTTTTACCTTTTCAATTTGTCTCGTATAGCTCATACAATTCGTATACGCCTCCACTCGTATAGGCCTTCTCGTATTAACTGGTCAACGGATACTGACAAAAAGCTAACACCTATACGAGTAGTATGAGCTATACGACTCGTAAAGGTGGACTAGGTGTCCAAACAGTAAAATGAGTGTTTAAATAGAGAAGACCAATAAAACTAATATTATATGGGCTTGCCTTTTCTTTTCATTCTAGACTTCTAGAGTGTATGGTGGGAATTGGAAATTGAGTAACTATTTATAAATAAGATCAAACAAAGAAATATACATTAAAAAAAGAAATTTTATGAAGCGTTAAATATCTTGGACGCTGAATATAAATAATTGGATACCATTAGCTTAACTTGCTGTCTTGAGAAATTTCACCGTACATTTTACTTAAGCTACTACTAGTCGTCGGCACCTTGGCTAATAGCCATGAGCACAGCTATTGGATTTTCTCCCGCCACCATTGCTTAGGAAACTTTTGATAATGGCTTTGACTTGTCACAGAGCGCTACAAGGCTCCACTTATTATCCTTGGGAACCCGAGGATGAGCTCGCCAATCCCACTTATGATCATGGGTACTGTCATGGATTTATTAGGAGAGTGGCCAAAACTCTCGACTAGTAGGACCCGAGAAGTGTAAGCACTTTTGGGGTACACTCTTAGTTATCATTGAGGCTCTACATAAAGATATGTAAGAGTATCCATAAACCCACAAGAGTAAGCACATAGAAGTGAAAGGAACATTTTATTGAGTTTAAAGTTTAAACAATTTAATTTTAAATGGGCTTACATGGTTATGATTTGAGTTGTTTAGAAATCTTTTGTATAAAAATAAACTTAAAAATGTCTCAAATGAGACTAGAACCCACAACCTCTTGGTTAGATGTCATACCTCTTTGCCACTAGACCAAGCTAATGGTTATATAATTGTGTTGAAACATTGATTATACATAATTTTTTTTTATAAAAACATATATAATTTAAAAAAGAAAAAAAAATTTCGGGCCTATGGCCGTCGATTACCCTGCCTCCCCTCATGGCCGGCTCTGACATAGTGACATAATTGAATATATGTGATCTTGCAATATTTAGCGTGTAACCTTTGCAAATGAGTTTGCTAGGGGTGTTCAATATTCGGTTTCAAACCGGCTGAAGCAAAAATTGGACCGAATAAAACTACTTAAAACGAAATCGATTCACACATTATAATTTCGGTTTGGCTTTAAATCGAGACCGAATTAATTGGCTTTCGGTTTTAGATAACCCAACTTGGTTTAAATTGAGAGACCCAATTTACATATATTGAGCTATGGATCATTGCACCAAGGAAATGCACCGAGGGACCCAAAATTCGAAGCAACGAACATGCCTGTCTTCAAGATTTCGAGGGTTCAAAACGAGTATTAAAAATGGGCATTATATGATTTCTTTTTCCAAAAGATCGCGATAAGGGCCAAATTTATCACTAGTTTATTATAATTTAAAAGAGCCCAAATCCATCATTTTGTTTATATTTATTTAATGATTTTTGTTTTTGTAGTTGAACTTTCTATTTTGTTTGATGACTTTTTTATAGTTATATAGGCAGATCCAAAGTTTTTTGTTCGGTTGCTTATTTTTTTATGCCTGGATTTTCTTAAGTCGATCTTAGAATTTTCGGATCGGATAGAGCCACATTAATGGTGATAACTTGGCATTACAATCGTAAAACTAAGAGATACAATGCGGTGTTCAGGTAATCACAACATCGTAAAGGTAATGCCCCGGTCAGCAATCATTTAGAAAGAATAATGGAAGTTTTTTTTTTTTTTTTTTTTTATAGATTATTATTGTTTTTATTTCACAATCGAAGTTTTATATAATTTACTATAAAACGATTACAATAAAGTGGCAGGCAAACGGGCAACAAGCTGCGCCGCAACCCCCTTTTGAACAGCAAAGCCAATCCTGCTAAAAACGAAGCTTTGGGACCTAGAAGCTGAAGATGTTCCGTGTACGACGCGCTGAACCCTACTCAAAAATTTCACAGCCTCTGGAGCCAGAAAACCAAATGTATCAAAGGCAAATGGTAGAAAGACATGTTGATTATCTAAACAAGCTTTCTCGTGTTTAACAACTTTGCCCGATTCAGCCTTCAACGCAGCCTGACCCACAACAAACCCACGGTCCCTGAGCCCAACAAGAGGAGACACTCCTGTAAGATCCACACAGGCGTGTTTCCCCCCTGCCCACCCGAACACAAGGATATCAGCTGGTCGTAAAGTAGACCTCCCTTCAATAGGATCCGTGAGAAAGTTAACAGGGGCCTCCTTTTTAGCAGAAATCCCTGCCCGTTTAAGAACATCACACAGAACATCCCTAACCAGATCATGTCTGTATTTAAAGCCAGGCAATTCTTTGCAATGCACCGCATGGTCACCAAAAGAATCCAAACAGACCTTGCGACAAATTGGGCAAGGTTCATCCGTCGGGAACATAGGGATCATTAACCGGTACTTAAGGATAGCCCGATACTCCAAACCCTACATATGTTGGCCTAATCCTTCAATGGGGATAGCCGTTAGAAAATCCTGAGCCCGAGGAGCCCGAAGGCATTCAAACACAGCCTTTTGGCGAGGGGATATATCAAATTTCACTTCTAAACTCTTGACGATTCCACTAAATAAGGCACTCGCCACAACATGTTGGGCTTTAGGGGGGGGGCGGTGTCCTTATTAGAGAACCCGCTAAGATCAAAATCTGGAAGTGAAGTACGTAAACGATCCATCGCACACCCATAATCAGAGTCCAACCCATAAATATCACAACCCCGAAGAATATGGTCTTGCAAACACCACGACTGTGCTCTCGAAGCCACAAAAGCATATGTAGATACATCCTCGGCTGAACAGAGACCCAACCCCCCATAACGGATCGGAAGTGACTCCAACCTCCATTGGAGATCCCCAAAGAACGGACCTCCACAAACCACGATGTCCTCAATCGCCCTTCGAAGACCATTGTCAAATATAGAAACAGCTTCCCCCACATACATAGGTTGGCATGTTCTCAAACCGAACAAAATCTTGGCGACTCCCATACACGAGCGAAGCAAAAGAAGCTCGCATTGAGGATCCCGAAGTCTTGGGAGACAGCTCATCAGTTCCACAGCACTAGATGCCATTTTCATAGCCAAACTGCTGATAAACCCCGCATCCTGGCTTACAGCACCACCAAGGAGTTTCACGCCAAGCACCGGCCTTCCAATCCCGCAAGGGAACAACCCCTCCTGTGCCTTCACCCCATTGCATGTTGGCCAAAATAACTCTGTTTTCTTAACGTTTTATTCAAGACCCAAACGAGGCCCCTCAGACCTGATAATATCTAATGCTTTGGCTACCTCTCTAGTATCCCCGATAATCGTGCCATCATCCAAGTACCAAGCATGAAAGAGAAGCTTGCACCGATCTCTGATTTGGTGAACAAGTGGGTGCAAAGCTAAGGCAAAAAGGAGAGGCCCAAGAGGGTCCCCCTGTTGAACCCCAGTGGTGGATTTAATGAAAGTATCACCCACATATAACCTAGCCGACTGCCCATATAAAAAATCCACCCAAAGAGAAATGGAAGGACATCGACTCCGAACCTCATGTAGAAGGGTCGTCCTATCTACTAAGTTGAAGGCATTGGAGAAATCAACAGTAAGCATAGCCAATGACCCATCCGAATGAAACTGATTTAGAAACCTGTTCGCGCTATGAAGCACGGCCTCTGCCCCACTGGGGACTCCCACCCCAAATTGAAAGTCACCGAGGTATTTAACCATCTCCTTCCCGACACCCCTCATAGCCACCTTAGAGACCAACCGCCTCCAAATGGCCCCAACGGCAATATAATCAAATTCAACTTTTATTTTTTGTTTTCATTTTGTTTTCCATATGCAAATGTATAGATTGATCTTTTTTAAGTAAGTTAAAAAAGAGGATGACGTTGTTTTCATTACCCGAACGGCCATTTGAAAAACTAGATATATGTTATATATATAACATTGGAAAAACTACGGATCGCTTGAGCACCTATCCTATAAAACTTTAAATGTGACCAAAGCGAAATCATACCATCACTTTTATTTACGTTGTTTTTGTAACTTTAGTGGAACATTTTTATTGCTTACGTAACATATTAATACGTTATCACATTATTTTTACAGTTCATTTTAACAAACAAACCCATTTTACTTAGTCATTAGAAAAGAGAAAAAAGATAACAAAAATATTAAAAAATGTCATATGTCAAACATAGAATAATCAAACAACAGAAGTATAGTAATAACCGAAAAATATCGTTGTATTCTAAGGTTGTCAAATGGCGCCAAGTTCACTAACCTTCAAAACCGGCTTCATTTGAACCGGTTTGTTTTCCGGTGTTATGTTCACTTTGCCGGCTTTTTAGAATAAACAAGTACATGTACGGCCACTTGTCACATTACACTGCATAAGGCTGAGGGGTGTGGGGCTTCAACGGGGGCGCTAGAGCCCCTCCGCTCGCGCCCCCAGGCGCTAACACTACACCACCGGGGCGCTAGCGGGGGCGCTAACGGGGCGCTAGCATGAAAAACAATGCAGGCGTGAGCCGGTTAGCGGCTGAAGAGAGAGAGAGAAACTTGCATTGGGTTTAGAAAAAGAGCCGTTAGGCTCTTAAATATTAAAAAAAAAATATTTTCTTAAACTATAAATATATACCTTTATAAAATATACTTCATTTCACAATTATACACCTTTGCTCCTAAAATCCTCTCAAAACTAACACAAAAAAAATGTCGTGGTACTCGTCTGATTCCAACTCCTCCGAAGAGGATGATTTGCTTCTTCATGTAGGGGGAGTTTTGACCGCAACCGTGGTGGATCTCTTGCAAAATCAAGCCCATCAACCTCGAGTCCCGAGAGTTAGAGCACCACCTCGTGATCGTGATCGATCAGGTGCTAACGATACTTTGATTAGGCATTATTTTAGCCCTCAACCGGTATACGAGGAGTCGGATTTTCGAACTCGTTTCCGAATGAGCAGACAATTGTTCATGCGTATAGCAAGTGATTTAGAGGCACGGTATCCCTTTTTTCAACAAAGGGAGGATGTTAGGGGTCTCCCCGGTTTTACCTCTCTTCAAAAATGCATGGCTGCTATCCGTCAATTAGCGTACGGCATCTCGTCGGACGCTTTGGATGAGTATTTACAGATGTCGAAAAGGGTTGCACGTGAATCCCTTCATTTTTTCTGCCAAGGTAAAAAACATTAATTTTAGTTTTTATTAAATATTTATTACATCTTTTAATATATATTATATGTTTATAGATTATTTTATATACGTATGAGTCATATCGATTTACTCTCGGAGATATCTGCGTAAACCTACAATGTATGACATCCAATGCATATATGAGGTGCACGCAGAAAAACATGGTTTTCCTGGGATGCTAGGTAGCATCGATTGTACGCATGTTGGATGGGCTATGTGTCCAACGGCCTGGCGAGGTCAGTTCCACCGTGGTGATCATGAAGGGCCGACCCTTATACTTGAGGCGGCGGTGTCACAGGATCTTTGGTTTTGGCATGATTTTTTTGGTGTTGCTGAGTCAAATAACGACCTTAATGTTATCGATCAGTCACATTTGATCAACGACCTAATCGACGGGGTTGAACCACCTCAATCTTTTGTTGCAAATGGAGAACTCTTCAAGTACGGGTACTATCTGGTCGATGGTATTTACAACGAATGGGCTTTGTTAGTTCAAGCTTTTACAGATCCAATCGCCGATAAACGGAAGTATTTTACGAATAAGCAAGAGTCTGCTAGAAAAGATATTGAAAGAGCTTTTGGAGTTCTGAAAAAACAATATTATGTGCTGGCGAACCCGATACGTTATTGGACTCGGGAGAGGATAATGGACGTTGTCTACATGTGTCTGATCCTACACAACATGACGTTAGAAGACGAGGGCAAAGCTATCTGCCAAAACTACCAAGGTGACATTCCGCCACAACCGTCCACAATCAGTGATCAACAAAGATTTCATAACATAGCAAATATCAAGAGCCGTGAGATACACGGGAATCTTCGACATGAGTTGGTTGAACATTTGTGGGCGAGGCGACCCGATGATCTTGTATTAGATTAGTGTTATTATTAAGTATTATTGTTTGTTTAATTTTTAGTATGTTTTTTTTTGTAATTTGAATTTTAGATATTAATGTGTTTTTTTTATTAATGTGTGTTTTTTTAATAATTTATGAGTTTTTTTAATAATACGTTGTTTGAATATATTTATAAAAAAATAAAAAAAAAAATTTTCGCTGGAGCCCCTGCTGGAGCCCCTCCACACCAGGGGCCAGGGCTCCAACGGGGGCTCCAACAACCCCCTTATCCAGTTTCTCTCTCTGCCACACGTCATAATATTATTGGTTGAAGCCCCCATTAAAGCCCCCCACACCCCTCAGCCTAAGTTAAAAATCAATTAAAGTAATTTAATACTCTTTTATTGTTAATATATATTTAGAAAAAATATTTTAATAACCATTAGAAAATACGGGTCTTGGTCCCTTTTCTTGTCCTTGTTTAAAAAACTCATTTTTGAAGATTAAAAAAATACAGAATCAAGAAATATGTATTTTTTTTAAAAAGTTAATTGTTAAGAAATGGGATGAAAGCAAGAATGATATGTGTGTATATATAGTTGGCCTGCTTCAAAACAAACACAAACACAAAAACACGTACATCTATACATTCAACTTTTCATGTTAACAAATTTGTGTCTTGTCTTCTACACCTTCATCTTTTGAAGCTTCTAAGTTCTAAGGTATCAATTACATTATTTGATTCATTTCGAAGAATTTATAGTGTAAAATACAAAAATTCGGTTAAAAAACAGCAAAGATTCAGATTCAAATTATGCTCATGATCTAAGCTAGTAATTTGCACAATGCAGATAGTAGAGCAAAACGAAGTCGAAAAAATGGATGACATGTCAATCGCGCTAAGTGCAGTCATCCGAGAAGCCATTGATTTGGTATAGCTAAGATTTATCATATTAAAACTACCATCTTCAATGCTTTGATAACGTCATTGATGCAAACTCTCAATGTTTATTTATTGCAGGAGAATGCACCAATAGAAGAAGTGTTTCAACACCTTAAATGTACAAGAGAAGGTTTGAACTTTAGTGAAGTTCAAGAGCGTTTGGATTTGTTTGGATACAATAAACTTGAAGAAAAGAAGGTACTTTTATTAATATAATATATATTAGAGCTGACAAAACATGTCGTGTTGTGCTAAACAAACCATGTTAGGTATAATAATTGAACCTGAACACGACACGTTTAAATAAATGTGTCATATAGTTAAACAATAACACTGACATGTTTATACACTTTAACATGATTAAATGTAACTAGCCCATAAACCTGAATGACATGACACGTCGCACCATGTTTAACACAAGTAATTATAAGTTGTTCAATAACACGAATTACATGCCACGTTTAACAAGATTCTTTAAACATGGTTAAGGAATGATAAGACACAATTAACATGATAAAATAAAAGTTTACTGAATATTATGATCCATATTAAATTATTTTATATTTAAATATTTGTAAAACTATGCTGTTTTAATAATCTGATCATATACTTTTCGTGCCGACGTCTTTAACACAATATGTTAAGCGAGCAATGCATGCCAAGGTTAAGCAACTTGAACCTGTTTATGTATAGAATGTTTAACTTTGTTTAGAGTCATGCCGTGCCAACAGGTCTCTGTTGGTACTACTATTTTAAGCTTCAAAGTTCAAATTCTGTTTTTTTTTTAATACAGGAAAGTAAAATTTTGAAATTTTTGGGATTCATGTGGAATCCACTGTCATGGGTGATGGAAGCTGCAGCTATCATGTCTATCGCGCTTGCACGTGGAGGGGTAACTTCTCATTTTACTTTCGTTTTCTTGTTCTTCACTTGGTTTTCATGTTCATATGCATATGTTTCTTGATTCAACCCAGGGCAAGGCTGCTGATTATCATGACTTTGTGGGGATCATCGTCTTACTCGTTATAAACTCAACGATAAGTTTCATCGAGGAAAACAATGCAGGAAATGCAGCTGCTGCATTGATGGCCCGTTTAGCTCCAAAAGCAAAGGTTTCTTGTTTCATCAACTCGTTTAATTGTGTTTTTTCTAAAGTATGAATCTTGATCCGAGTTTTGAACTCTTGTGGTAATTTAGGTTCTTCGTGATGGAAAATGGAGCGAAGAAGATGCTTCGTTGCTGGTTCCAGGCGATACTGTCAGTATCAAATTAGGAGATATTATTCCTGCTGATGCTCGTCTTCTAGAAGGCGATCCTTTGAAGATTGATCAGGTAATCTTTGTTGGAAATTGGATCAGAAAACGCAATGAAAACTTTATCAACGAAAAGAAAATTACTGACAAACGTCGACACTTTTATGAATACGAAAAACCATACATTACAATTACCCCAGACTCTCTATATAGACTATAAAAACTTAACGAATACTATGACTCAAATAAACTAAAACTTATCTATCTACTCTTTGAAAACAAACTAGATCGACTACACATTCAAAATACTAATTAAACTAATTTGCTACTTTAATCCCTTCAACGTTCATATAACTCGTTTCAAAATTAACTTTCAATAACCTTCTGTCATGAAACCGATCAAAACGTGCCGGATTGAATATTAAAATACACAAAGATAGGACACTTTCAAAAGGGGAATCTATATTTGACATATTTGAAAATTTTTTGAAACTGAAAACTGTATGCCGAAATATAAAACGAAAAATAAACATTAGGTTGTTGTTTGGGATTCCTTATTTTTACCTCCTTATGACTTATAGCAAACTTCTAACTTATAACTTATTGCTCTAGCAAACTTCCTTACAATAAATAAAGTTAAAATCTAAAATAGATATGAATATTAGAAACGAAAAATGTAAAATAACAGTAAATAAATAAAACAGAAGGAAAACACCACCACTATTTTTAAAAGTAAAAATTTATTTTTCTAACCATGCATGTATATTGAATATGCATAGTCTGCACTCACCGGAGAATCACTACCAGTGACAAAGAATCCAGGAGACGGTGTTTACTCCGGTTCCACTTGTAAGCAAGGAGAGATTGAAGCCATTGTTATTGCAACCGGGGTCCATACTTTCTTTGGGAAAGCGGCTCATCTTGTCGAAAACACCACTCATGTTGGACACTTTCAGAAGGTTTGTCATGAACACAGTTCACTTCTTAAGTGGTTACAACATAGCACATCATCTTTATGTTTTTGTTTTTGCTTGTACCAGGTTCTAACGTCGATTGGAAACTTTTGCATTTGTTCGATAGCTGTCGGTATGATAATCGAGGTTATTGTTGTCTACGGTATTCACCAGAGGGAATACCGTGTAGGAATTGATAACCTTCTTGTTCTGCTGATTGGCGGGATACCCATTGCCATGCCAACTGTTCTTTCGGTCACCATGGCTATCGGTTCACATCGTTTGTCTCAACAGGTAAAACGAGTGAAGTCAAAACTGCGGGTGTTTGGATGTAGGGTGTAAACGAGCCGAGTTAAACTCATCTAGTTTTAATTATAAGAGCTCGAGTCTGGCTCGTTTCAAGTTTTACTCCTCAATCTAAAGCTCAGCATAAGCTCGTTTATTATTTGTTAATTAGTTTATATGCATTTTTATTAATTATAAAAATATTTAGTAGTTAAAAATCTACATATACCACAATACACATCATTTAGTTACTTTTCTCATAATTTTATAAATAATAATGAATATAATACAATACACTATAAATAAAAGTTATATAAATAATAGGCTCATTTAAGCTCGCGAGCCAGTTTGTGCTCGGTTACTAAACATGCTTATATCTAGACAAAAGCTCAAGCTCTTTTAAGCACGGATCGATCAAGCTTTTAGTGACCCAATCTCGAGCAACTCATAAGCGGCTTACCTTGATCACACCGCTATTTGGATGTACATTTTGAAAGAAAATGACAAAGTGGTATTGTTTAAAGTTCATGATCTAATCATTTACTCGGACATGATTTGAACAGGGAGCTATCACGAAAAGAATGACTGCGATTGAAGAAATGGCTGGGATGGATGTGCTATGCAGTGACAAGACCGGTACACTAACACTCAACAAGCTTACAGTTGACAAAAACATGATCGAGGTCTTTGCGAAAGACGTTGACAAGGATATGGTCGTGTTAATGGCTGCACGGGCTTCACGGCTTGAGAACCAGGATGCGATTGATGGAGCTATCGTTGCTATGCTTGGTGACCCGAAGGAGGTACTATTGTTTAAGTGTTTTTGTAAACAAGAAAAGTACTTAATTTGGTCATTGGTTTTGATTTTCTTTTTTTTTATAATTTTAGGCCCGAGCTGGGATTAAAGAGGTTCATTTTCTACCGTTTAATCCAACCGACAAAAGGACCGCACTTACATATACAGATAAAGCCGGTAAAATGCATAGAGTTAGCAAAGGCGCACCTGAGCAGGTACAAACATTGTTCTAAAAGTAGCGAGAAAACATTGTACCGAAAACCAAAAACCAAACCGACTTTTACAAGCTAACCGGACCCAACCCGTTAAAGTAAAAAATTATTGAATTTATCTATTACATTATTTTTGAATGTTAAGTAATTTACAGCAAATTAATAAGTAGCCCGAAAACGCACATTAACTCCAAACATGTAACCAGGAATTAATAAATGGTATAGCCTAAATATTTTAAACCCAAGTATTAATTATGAAATACTGCTAAGCCCAAAGTTATGAATACAACCGAATATCATCATCGTACTAAGTATATCCCACCAATAGCAAAGCTATGGTAGGGTTTGAGAAGGGTAAGCTGTAGACAGCCTTACCTTTACCCTTAGGAATAGAGAGGCTGCTTCCGGTTATGAATACAACCGAATCCATTGTGAAAAACGAAAACTGAAAAGCCCAAAACTGAACGTTGTTGAAAAAAGCCCAATAAATAAATTTTCGGTTCTTTGTTCGGTGTGACTTGTGAGGCTGTGAATCCAGAACTGATGCATGCACACCCCTACTAAGATGTAACGCATAACAACTTCATGCCACTAAATCATTTGATAACATTGTGCAGATACTCAATCTTGCACACAACAAATCAGAGATTGCCAACAGGGTACATTCGATAATCGACAAGTTTGCAGAGCGTGGGCTTCGGTCCCTTGGAGTTGCTCGCCAGGTGAATCAGTTGTTTCATCACGACTCGATTGTTAACTTAACTTCCTTTATTAAAATCCATCTCTTTTGTTAATATTGCTTGGTTTTTGTTTCAGGAAGTGCCAGCCGGAACCAAAGAGAGCCCTGGTGGCCCGTGGGAGTTTGTGGGCCTTCTTCCGCTATTCGACCCTCCACGCCATGACAGCGCTGAAACCATCCGGAGAGCTTTAGATCTTGGCGTCAGCGTTAAAATGATAACAGGTACTTCTAAAATATGTCACATACTAGTGACAATTAATGACACGTTAAGGAACATGACATGAAAAAGAACAGGATTTGGATCAGCTGACACGACCCATTTATTGAGCAAGTCAACCTGAACACAACCCGTTTACAGAATGTGTCCACTCAAACACGAACCGTTTAATGATTGGGTTGACCTGTTAACCTTTTAAAAGTTAATATTTAGATTTTGAAGATAAAAAAATGTCAATATTTATGTTAAAGCCGTCCAACCTGACTCGATTGACACCCCTATCTAAACTATGATTCCAGGTGACCAACTGGCAATTGGCAAGGAAACCGGAAGACGACTCGGAATGGGGACCAACATGTACCCGTCTTCAGCACTGCTCGGTGACAGTAAAGACGGGTTTGGAGCTTTGCCGGTCGATGAACTCATCGAGAAAGCTGACGGTTTTGCGGGTGTCTTTCCTGGTATGAATTCATAACTTACTAAAACATAACATGATTATAAAACTTACCATGTTTTTTACATGCAGAACATAAATACGAGATAGTTCGAAGATTACAAGCCCGAAACCACATTTGTGGAATGACGGGTGATGGTGTAAATGATGCACCCGCTCTAAAGAAAGCCGATATCGGGATTGCAGTGGCAGATTCCACTGATGCAGCTCGTAGTGCTTCGGATATTGTTCTAACTGAACCTGGGTTAAGTGTCATTATTAGCGCGGTCTTAACTAGCCGGTCGATTTTTCAAAGAATGAAGAATTACACGGTAACAGTCTTTCAGTCAATGAAAGCCTTGTGTTTTGTAGTGTTAGTCTTTTAAACTAATAATGTTTCTTATTTACTTTTGTAGATATATGCGGTTTCTATCACTATTCGTATTGTGGTGAGTGTCTCGGGTTTTACTTTAGAATGTTGTATGTTTGACCTTGGCGTCCGAGGGTTGACTTTTTTCGCGTGCAGTTAGGTTTTATGTTGCTGTGTGTTTTCTGGAAGTTCGATTTCCCTCCGTTCATGGTTCTCGTGATAGCCGTCCTAAACGATGGTATGTCGAATAAGCGCTTATTCGTTAATCGTGATCACTTTGTCTAGTCAAACATACGTTGACTTTTTTATCGTCCAGGTACGATCATGACCATATCAAAAGATCGAGTAAAGCCGTCTCCAATTCCTGACAGCTGGAAGCTCACGGAAATCTTTGCGACCGGGGTGGTTCTTGGTGCTTACTTGGCACTAATGACAGTTATTTTCTTCTGGTTAGCATATGAAACGAACTTCTTCCCGGTATGCTCTTTGACTAAATGTTTTTTTTTGTTAAAACCGGTCTGACCAGTGAGGCAAGTTTTCAAACATTTGTATGACTTTACCAACTTCTTATGCAGAACATGTTTAGTGTCAAGGATTTCAACTCACATCATCGTAACATGTCGGTCAAAGCCGAGTCAAAGGAGCTAAACGAGATGATGGCGTCGGCTGTTTATCTACAAGTCAGCACCATCAGCCAGGCGTTGATCTTCGTGACCAGATCTCGGGGCTGGTCTTTTACCGAGAGGCCCGGGTTTTTGCTTGTAACTGCATTTTTTATTGCTCAACTGGTAAAACACTAAAAACTTACTTTGAATATTATAACTTTCAACTTTTAAGCCTCATTTGTTTCCTTTTAATATCTTTATATGTTTCCAGGTGGCGTCGATTATATCTGCTCATGTGACGTGGGAACTGGCCGGAATCCGGAAGATCGGGTGGGGGTGGACCGGGGCAATCTGGTTGTATAACATCTTGACTTACATGTTACTTGATCCTCTCAAGTTTGTTGTTCAATATGCACTAAGTGGAAGAGCTTGGGGTCTAGTTGTGGAGAAACGAGTAAGTTTTTAGTTAATTTCATCAAAATTTGGGATAAACAGGTCGTGTTTGTGTCAACCTAAATATATTAGTTTCTTATTCAAGTTCACAAGTTTGACACGCCAACCCACGCGCACGACCCGTTTATCATCCATATACTGATTAACCGTTGTGGATTTTGTAGACCGCATTTACAACAAAGAAAGACTTTGGGAGGGAAGCTCGAGAGGCAGCATGGGCAACAGAGCAACGCACGTTGCACGGGCTCCAGTCATCGGCTGAGCCAAGAATGTTTGGAGAGCAAGGGACATTCAGGGAGTTTAGTGTGATGGCTGATGAAGCTAGACGAAGAGCTGAGATCGCACGGCTCAGAGAGCTTCATACACTTAAGGGGAAAGTGGAGTCTTTTGCTAAGCTAAGAGGATTGGACATTGATGCAGCCAACCAACACTACACAGTTTGACTGGATTCCTAATTTTGCATTTTCATTTTGTTTTTCCTTTCCTTGATTAATCGAAATTTCTTAATATTATATTTCGCTTGTGTTCCCTTGAGAGAATTCTATGGATGTTTATTCTTTTGTTATTCCCGTCGCCATTAAATTCACATCGAAAAAACATGATGTATAAATAACACACGACAAATTTAATGATGCGTAGAAGCATACGAATCAAATCCTGTTAACTAACAATATCTATCCTAAGTCTTACGTCTAATGATATCAAACCTTTTCAACGAAAGTCAAGGTACGTAAAATCTCTAGTTTAGGCTTTTGGCTCTTGTTAGTTGTTACTCCTTCTAGTTCACTTTTTCATCAAGAATTGTTATATATGTTTCATTTCAATCATTGTGAGGATTTAACCCTTATATTAAGGAACTCGTTTGGTTTGTTTAATGTGCGAATTGCAACTCCTTTTGCGTAGAAAAAGAGCATTCGCGTTCTTTGCCGAACCTTTGTGTCTTATCTAAATATTGATCTCACATAAATATATATTAAATACTTTATAGAAACTATATGTGTCTTACTGATATGCGAAACCTACGAATCTTATAGAATTACACAAGCTTTTCATAAAGAGCGAACATTCATGAAAAGATAAACCGTAATATCGTGTTATGGGTGACTAATAGCATTTACTTAAAGATCTTGTTTTCCACCTAGCTTTCTCATGAAACTGGAGGCATCCAAAGTGGACAATGAAGGTTGATGACGAGTTGATTTTGTTAGAACCGGAAGGGTATATTGGTCACTTAAATATGGCACGATGTACTTCCTCATATCGTCATCAGTAATCTCAAGATGCCCTCCAGACACATTTACAAATTTGACCTTCCCTGCTTCATCCAACGTCCTCAAACCGATCCAGTCTTCGATGTAAAGTTTTGTCTGTGCAAGGTACATGATTAAATAAATAAAGATTTTGAGAATGCACTGATGAATTATACTATACAGTTCATGCATATATGCATGATGTACCTCTTGTGGTGGAAGTATTGCATCCGAGGCCGCATCACGAAAGTATCCAAACCAAGAAGTTTCTTTGGGTACCAAAGCTGCTTCTTCATCAAACTGTAGACATTTCAAGACACGCAAAAGCATCAAGATCTTTCTTTAGCATTTGTACTTCGTGCAATAAAATTTATACGTAACGACTTGGAATCTTACCATTATAAGCACCAAGTTTTGCAAACTAGAGAATCTTTCTTTATAAGTAACATTTTTTTCAAACTCATTGTTTAGCTTTGGGAGGAATTTACACCCTTTGCGATACGCAGCAAGATCCTATATAACCACACAAAAAAAAGAACAAAAAGAATGACAAGTGATTTCTAATATCTGTCACATATCCATGTACTTGTGATGAATGCAAAAACAAATTTTACTCACAGTTAGGACCTTGGTGTAACTTGCTGGAGCGAAGCTTTCCTGTACAAGCAACATCATGTTTAGGGGCTCAATTGAGTTGGGTTGATGGATTGAAATGTTAAACCCGAATACGAACCATATTTTATTTGTATATAAACATTAATACCAACCAGCACACACTTAAAATTGTGTAACCAAAACACGATCCGTTTAAAGTGTGTCAAATGGGTTGGTGGGCAATAATCAAGTTATAAATGTGTTAATCAAGTTGATAAGCTATGGAAAATGGGTTAGCGGGCCGTTTCTGGTTTAACTAAACAAGTTAAATTGGTCAACTGGAACACAAGCTGCTTTTTTATTTTCATGTTGTGTTGTGTTCATGTCGAAAATTGCCACACATATGTTTCAGGCAAATGCCAACATGATTAACAAGAAATCTGATTACAATTTGAACTTCTTTTGAATTTAACTAAGCACTATTTAGTATAAATGTTACATTATTGATGAAATTCCTAATCTACCCTTCAATTATTATGGTAAAAGAGCATCTGCAGTACAAATTATGATGCATCATGAAGTGAAATCTAACCTGGATTTCCTTGCTATAAGCCACACTCTTCAGCCAAAGACACAGTAAACTTGTAGTCTGCAAATCCAAATAAAAAAAAAACAAATATATTTTGTAAAAGAGACTGGAATTAATATATCTTAATGTTGAAATTACAATGGAGTATAAGCCTCAGTATATAGAAAACCGAAAACCAAAGACAAGCCCTATAACTGGTCCATGGATTAAAGACAACGAAACCCTCATAAATAGTATTAAGCAATTATAATCTAAATCTACATTAAAGTATATACGAACAAAAAGCTGGAAAAAAATTTTGGTTATAAAGAGAAAAACCCATGGGAAATTAATAAGTATATTATACGAGTGTATTTGTATAAAACTTTGAAACTTACATCACCACAAAGTGGGAATGCTGCTAACCCGGCTTGAGGACCCGCTACTGATATGTAGTTCTTCACCTGTTACAGAAAGACAATAATAATAGAATCAAAACTTTTTAATAGAGTGGGATAATTATAAGTGCTTGACAATCATGATCAAATTGTGTAGTTGATGACATGGTATGATTCCGCCTTTGCTTGTGTGCAAGAAATGATTCAGTGCATGAAGCACAAGCACATCGGCTCCTTACCAAAAAAGAAAAACAAAAAACAAACTTACCGGAGGGGCGCTCTCACAAAACTCAATAACTCCTCTGCCGAATATGTTACCCTGCAAAAAAACCACAAACACTTAATTAACTTTTCAATCAACCTTGTCTCTTTCACATTTTCTTCTTATATGTCTAGTTCTAGAAAAAAGGTAAATATTTTTAAATTTCACTCCATTAATTCACCGGTTTGATTTTGATTTTGTGACAAAGTTTTAATTTGTTGGAAACCTATAATGATATCATACGTTTTTGCACTTGGGGAAGTCGGTTTTTCTATAAAAATGCGATTATAATGCAGAAATTGATCATTCTGACCTGGGAAAGTCCAACTATGTTATAACCTTGACTGAGCTCACTCATTTTCTTCACCTGATAACCACAGAAAGTATATGTGTACATTTAGAAATGAATCAACGATTAAAAAGTATTAGGCTTCAATCGGTTTCATTACCTTCTCACAAGCTATATTAACCTAAACAAAAAAATCCCAGGTCAAAAGCGATTGATTACATGAAATATTATCAAAACAAATATAGATAAGCATAAACCTGTACCTGGTCCTCAAGGGGCATAAACCAAGAATCCCACTCTCCATTTCCAATTTCTCTACACATTATAAGGCAAAAAACATGTACTTATTAATCCATCCTTTTTTCGAATAGATTTTTGGGATCACACGTTAAAAACAAGCATACATGCAATATCCTTGAGCATTAGACCACTCAGTTAAAAGATCAGTGTAATGTGTGGCTGATTCTCCGGTGCAGCTATCTCCAATGCCTATATATAACATATAGTAACATGACAAGTTAGAAACTTGAAGCACTTGCATTAGTTATACAAAATGTTTAATACAATTAGGAAGATTTGCCTAGCAAGATTCATTTTGTCTAAACAGACATCTATAATATTATATATAAGTTAATAAATCTGCTTATATATTTGTTGGAAGTAATTTCGGATTCCAAGTCACAAGTCGGTGAACTTTAGGGACCAAGGATGACAAGTCGGTCATAGTTGGTTATGTTTCCTAATTACGTTATGTTTTCTAATTGTATTGTAATTATAATAGGTAACGTCTTGGCTAGCAAGTTAGGTTAGTCTATATAAACATGTCATGGTTAGACATTAGAGGGTGTGGTGTGAGATGCAACCGAGTTAGGGTTCATCCAAGAGGCACACACGAGATGCAACCGAGTTAGGGTTCATCTAGGGTGAGGTTGGTGTAACCGAGTTAGGGTTCATCAAGAGTCAAACCGAGTTAGGGTTTGAGGTTTGTAATCAGTTTTTAGAGTTATATTTTCTGATTAATAAGAAACGAGAGTTATTTGGTGTTTGATTATCGATCCGGGACTTGAATATTAAGGGGAGACAGATTCTTGATGTGCCTCTTATATTAAATGAGATTGTGGAGGATTATAAACGTAGAAATCAGGATCTTCTTTTATTGAAACTTGAATTTGCAAAGGCTTACGACTCTCTCAATTGGGATCATCTTTTTTCTATTATGCATTTCCTCGGTTTTGGGAGAAAATGGTTGAAGTGGGTTCGGACTTGCTTGCTCTCTGCAAGAGCTTCCGTTTTGAGAGTCCTACTGAAAAATTTTCACCTGAAAGGTCTCTATTAGGGAGACTCGGATAGGTGTAGTAAGTTTGAAATTTCTCATCTTTTTTATGCCGATGATATTATTATTCTTGGAGAGTAGTCTCTAAGAAATATCAAGAATATGGTTATGACTTAAAATGCTTTTATTTTGCTTTTGATTTAAAGCTAAATATTCATAAACCAAAGCTTTATGGGGGTGGGGTTGGAGCAAAGGGAGGTGGTGTCCTTTGCAAATATTATAGGTTGTAAACAAAATAATTTACCTTTTTGTGTTTGGGTCTTCTCGAGAAGAGGGGTGTATGTTTTTTTTTTTTTTTGGGGGGGGGGGGGGGGGGATGGGAAGTATTTGGAGTTCGGATTTTCTTGTGGAGAAATTTAAATCTAACTTGTCGAAATGGAAGGCTAATCTTTAATCCGTAGGGGAATGTTGTAAAAGTAGGTCTACAAGGCCGAGTACTCCCCGAGTACTCGCTAAAAGGTATTGCCGAGGGGAGTTTATTTAACTCCGCTTAGTTAATAAAAATCAATCAAAGGTGGTCAACCTTAACCAAAATCACATCTAGTCGGTCAACTAGGACCGATTTTGACTTAAAAAATAAAACACAATTCATATTTTTATAATATTAAAAAATGAATCACTTTTTTAACTATTAATTAGCAAATTTTAGAATAAATTAGTATTAAAAATGTATTTAACTTATTTATATTGATATTCATATATTTTGTTATGAATAATAGTAAATTTATGATATTTGACACATATATAATATCCAAAAATTAATTTTCTTTATATTTACCATTTCCGAGTACTCTTTGAGTACTCCCCAAGTACTCCGAGTACACCCAACTTCCCAGTTGGCCGCGTAGGGTCCGCCTAACGACTTTTGCAACCTTGTCGTAGGTGGGGTGCAATCAAAATAACTAAATGATTTGGTCAGGGTTTCGTATGAAGTTACTTTATCAAACTTAAATGATGATTAGGTGTGGGAATTAGACCATATTGATAAATTTTTTTTGTTAAAAGTGTTAGAATGTTTCTTGATCGGGGATAGTTACCAGATGCGTTATGTCATACTAGATGGAATAAATTTGTTCCCAAAAAGGTTAATGTTTTAAGTTGGCGGTTGTTAATGGATAGATTATCAACTAGATATACCCTTTCGGTCAAAGGTGTGGATATTCCTTCCATTCTTTGTCCTGTTTGTTCAACTTGGTGGAAGCTTTGGATCATGTATTTGGTGAGTGTCTTATTGCGCCCAGGTTAAGAAAAGCGATAGGTCGTTGGTTAGAATTAGATTTTCCTACCAATTTGTTAAAGACTGCTTTCACATTCTCTCCATCACATTTCCAAGTGAGTATTTACACTCCCCCTTTTACGTTGTTGCGTCACATT
Organism: Bidens hawaiensis; assembly: GCF_021521415.1. NCBI lineage: Eukaryota > Viridiplantae > Streptophyta > Magnoliopsida > Asterales > Asteraceae > Bidens > Bidens hawaiensis. The sequence continues at coordinate 153,791 of NW_027495831.1, read as the reverse complement.
TCCAAGTGAGTACTTACACTCTCCTTCTTATGTCACATTCAACAGATCTGTTTTAATACCTCAATCCTCAACCCACGATTCTATAATCATGTGTTTATATGACTAATTGTTCGATTATTGTTTATGCCTCTTTATAACTATATGTTTATGTGATGTTATGGTATGGCATCATCTTCATCCTCTCCCATCCTAGTATATTGGTTATTACCAAATAAAACGGATCCTCAAGTATTTATATTATATTTTTAATAATTGTTGTAATTGTCTATTTACACGTGTGAGTTGTAATTTTAAATATCAAGTGTATTCCTCACCCACATATTGTTGATCGAAGTTATTTTTATGCTTGCTACAGCCTATAGGTTTGATTATAGGTTGACTTATCAAGTTTGAAGGCACGAACTTAGTGTCTTTATGAATAACTTTTGTTGTCTTTGTTTTGGATATTGTATTTGAAGTTTAAATTATTGTACTTGAGTTTGAATGAAATGAATTATTTAATTGTTGTCACATAATAGTGACATGTGTTCATGAGCAATCAACGCTGCGTCCCGACATGTTCTGTCGTCTTGGTCGAGGTGTGACATTGAGATCCGTGGAACCCGGGAGTGGTCTAGAGCTCTTGCTTCAAGCATGGAAATTATGGAATTGAGAAGCCTTTGTTAATTTTCCAGCATGTTAAGCTTGGGGTGGGGGAGGATCAATAGGTATGGCTATTGGATGTTTCAAATGAATTCTCGATTACGAGCTTAAAGAGGGTCATGACTAATGAGATAGGGCTGTTCGGGAATATGTGGTCGGGTGTAAAAATTGGTTCCTATAAAAGTTGGTATCCTTGTATGGAGGGCTGAAATGAAGAGATTACCGACCCTCAAGTCTGTAGTGAAACATAATGTGGAGACACCTTCGATTGTTTCTCCGATTTGTGGGGTAATAAAGGACTCGACATAGCATATCCTTATGTCGTGTTCTTTTTCATAAGCAACGTAGCAAGCAATCTCCCAATGGTTTAAGGTCCCGTCCTTTTTTGCTTTAATTTTTTTGAGAGATATGGAGTTCTTTTAATTTTATTGTGTTACCTATAATATTTTTTTAATCGGTTTTTAGTTTTGTCGAAACTATTGGAGGTGTCATATGTGTTGGGTCGGTTGTTTCCTAATAGTTTTGTTGCTCGTACAAATTTAAATATAAACAAAAAATAAATAAAAGATTTTTTAATTTTTAATACTAAAGCGAAAAAAAAAAAATAAGTTATAGTTAAAGATTTCTTACACACACACACATATTACTAGGAGAAATGTCCGATTTGTCTGCGGTATACGAGTTAATGAAAATTGATTCGATTCGATTAAGTTAGCTTTCAATTGAACATTCTATATATGTTTATTTCGCATTGCACAAGAGACAACTAAGTACGTCAAATTCCATGGATTAAGGCTATTTTAGCATATCAAGCGTGATGGGGGGGGGGGGGGGGGTAGGGTGTCGGTGCAGCAACGGGAAGAGAAGAAAGGGGAGGGGGGAGGTTTGTTACCCGTGTAACACATGGGTTAAAATAATAAAAAATTATTTAAATAATAACATAATGTCAAATACAAAAAATATGTTCAACAGATATAAGGAGATATTATACGGTAAAATAAATTATACATTACACATTGCGAAAATAAAAAGTTAGAAAATTCATAAATATCTAAATATTTCTTTGTACACATTGTTAAATATTTGTAGTTTTATTTGTAACTTTGCTTTCTATATCAAAACTTAGTAGTTTCACATTGTTCGGGCTTTTAATTCTAGATAATGCAACGCATAACTGGCCACGAGTTAAAATAAATTGTCTTAAAAACAAACCAACCATTTAAGTAACTGACCTTAGCTTTTATTAGTCTTTATTGCAAAACAAAAATAAAGTGAGAATTTCGTTCTTTGAAATTAATCATTTTGTCTAGAGGTTTTAGATTTTTATTTTTAACAATAAAAGTGTGAGTTCCGGTATTACTTCCGAATATGATTTCCGCTTCTATAACACGGTTGTCATATTGTGTTTTCACGTATATTTTAGTTTCATTGATAGACCATTTAAGCATCATCACTTCAACATCGTCTTTTAGGATTAAACTATGATTTGACAACCTTAGATTTTGAAGCCATTTAAAATATTAAGAAACTATTACTTTATTGTAATGTATCATTTTATGTCTGATAGATATCATCTGAGTAATGGTAATATTTTTCATCTCCCGAAAACATGGATAACAAACATTTGCTAATTTATTGAACGACCTCATTTTTTGGTGCAAGTATAACTCGTTCACTAAAGAAATCTATATTTTTGAAATCTTTAAAAATAGAAGGATATACAAAGTCAATTTATCATCTGATTAACATTATGTTAATGTTTAACATTTGTATTCCTAAGGTAAGAAGTTGTTTTATCCTTCTAAAAAACAAAACATGTAATCTAGTGTTTATATATTTTTGTGGATTTTAAGATAATGAACTTAACATAAATGATAGGTTTGATTAAATAGTCAATTAAAAAGGAAGTTGAAAATGTCTCTTTTTTTAAATCAACTCATGGACCGAAACTCTTTCTAATCATAAACTGTTTAAACCCGAACCATGCTTGATACTTTATCTGGTTAAGAAAACCCGCTCGTTTATATTAACACAAACTAAGAATACATCAATAGTGAATTTGTCTTTTAAGGGTTTGAAAAAAAAATTGTAATTTAGTAAATATCATATATATTTAATAAGTTAAAGTTTATTGAAATTTAAAATTTAAATTAATCTTTTCTCTTTGTTCAATAATATCATTTCTTATAAAACCTCAATATTAATTAACTAATATAATATAATATATTTAAAACCTTAATTTTTGAAATAATTATTCAAAATTAACGTGAAAACTAGTTACTTATAAAAACCTAATATTAATAACTAATACAATATATTTATATAAAACAAAATAATATATTTATGTCAGTATTAAATTTTTAAATCAAAAAAGAATTATGAAAAAGAGAAAAATGAAAGATTAAAAAAAAAACTTGAATTAAAAAATTGTTAATAAAAAGATAAATCTAATCTAATCTAATTTAATCTAATATAATCTAATCTAACTATTCTAATAAAGTAAAACAATTGTACACACGTGTCGGTTTGTGGTTATTCCTCACAATTTTTTTCCCTCCAATACTGATATATGGCATAGATCAATAATTATTCACTTTCCTTTTAAACTCCATTTATATTATATATATAATATGATTAAATTATTCACTTTTCTTTAAACCCTATTTATATTATATCTATACACTTATAAAAATAAATATTACATATAATACTACTATACATCGTTAGAATATATTTCACAACATACTTGATGAAATTCAAAAATCAACAACAAACTGTGTTTTTTAAATATTGAAAAGAATATAATTTTAAATTTTATCATTAACATATTATACTATGTATATTGTTAAAGATTGTAAACAAATAAAAAAATCTAATATGTTTTCAATTTACGAAGTAATTTTTTTAATAATTAAATTATAAATATATGTTTAAAAGTTGATCCATTTTATAAAAATAAATCCATTTATCTATTGGTTTTTTTGTACATTGTCATATAAATTTATATAATTTAAATCTAGCTATTTATTTTTTTGGTTAATTAGGTAAACTATACATATATGTGTTAAATATAAGGACAATAATCACTTTCAAATATAATAAAGTTTATCATATTTAGTTTCTTGGGTTTTTCTTTATATCAATGATTGCTTCGGGTTTTTTATGGAACTTAAATTTGATTGTTACGGGTTAAAAGTTGGTATATAGATCGTTTGGTACAAATTAACTACATTTGGCTCAAATTTGTTACGGGTAAAAAATGGGTAATCTGAATATTTAAAAAAATTTGAGAATGCAAATAGATTTATCGTCAAACGTGTTACGGGTTCAAAGTTTTGACTTGAAAATATAAACAAATGAAAGTTAGAATATTAGATATGATTGGGTTTCGAATTTATTTTTAGGGACATTTTTGGAAATAGTCAAAAGATTCGATATTTTGCACATTGAGTATTTTTTCCATAACTATTAAAATTTAAGAGAAAACGATAAACACTTTCGACATTCCAGTTCCAGGCCTATCAATGGTTCTAACTTTTATCTAATTAGAAAAAAATTTGTCATTATTGACTTTTCCTTTAATAGTGATCAAAATATTGTATGTGAAACATGTCGTACAAAATTAAGCTTAAGTGAATCAAAACATTCACAAAATTGAACGGGTTGACCTGCTATTTTTTTTCAATTGGCAAAGTCGGGAAGCCCCTCAAACTTATCAAAATCTTTTTCATGGTGTAGGTTAAAACTATTATTATATGAGAAGTATTCTTCGAAATTGATTCATAAACAAATTTATTTTAATTATAAATATATGATAATGAGAATAAATTTTCAACAGATGGAGTGGTCTTGGGTATGTTTTTGCACGTGTATTAGTTTTTTTATTAAGTTCATTTTTTTTAGAAAAAATCATTTTGTGATATAAATAAAATCAATTTATGTATAATGATACAAGCATATATGTAATACATTTTTCTTTATACATTATGTATTGTTTTATTTGCAACTTAATTATTTAAATCATCATGTGTTTTACACAGGCTCTAAAACTAGTGTATTTAATATGAGTGAGAGGAGGAAAAATTTTGTAAGGGTCACCTTGGTAACGTGACATTTAGAAAGATTTGTTTATTAGATAGTATAGATAGATTAGTTTGCACAAAGAGATATCCGTTGACGAGAAGTGTTTAAACTTTAAAGTCAAACATGTTAAAAAAAGAAGCATTTTTTATTACTTTTTTAGATTTAGATGGGCCACGAAAATAAAGTTTTAAAAGCATGTACAATAATAAAAAAAAATAGGGCACGCGTGTATTTTTTACTTTCATCTCCATCGTCCAAACTCCAAACAACAGCCGTTGGAGAATGTTGCAACCACCGCCGCAACAGCCAGAGAAAAAGCTTCTGGTCATGTGATGTGGAGAGATTAAACGTTTACCAAATAATGACAACATGAGTTATGGAATTTCAAGAGTTTAAAATTAATATTTTATGTCTTTTGACTTTAAACATTGGAAGCCCAATGGTTTTCTATTTCTTTTAAATACTTGAGATTTTGTAATGTAAAAAAATAAGGTTTGGAATATATAAAAAAAATCATTTCCTCTCTATAACAGTGTGTGTTAGTGTTTGAAGGACCTAATTATCGGTATTCTTAGTGAATCAACGATATTTGGAAGAATTGATCCTGGTATTCGTGTGAATCAACAGGTTCAATTATTTCTCTTATTTACGATCTATGTCTTTTCTGGAAGTTAGGGGAAGAATCACACGGGTATTTGAAGAATCAACGTGTTTGACTTCCAAATGTATCGTCACGCTGCATCAGTTGGTATCAGAGCCGAATTCCTGGCTCAATATGGCTTGTGAGGGGGACAATATCTATGATTCCTGGCCCGTGTTTGATGAATACGAGGACGAGGAATGGTATGTTTGGGCAACCGGTGATGTTCTTGAAAGTTTAAAAAGAAAACATGAGTAGTCTACAATTTATTCAGGTGGCGTGAATATTACTCAAGAAGAAAAAAAACTACTGGAAGAGATTTTTGCCAAATGATAATATTAATATGATTAGCAATGTCATTTATGAAGATTTGTATGCAAGTTTCATAGACAACCCTCTAAGGTTAGAAGTCAATCAATTATATCTTAAAAATGCACAAGATATAATGAGGTCAATTATTAAATATGCAAGCAAAGAAATATTATTAAGATCACATGAATTTGTAGAAAAAAGAAAGCGTATCGATGCTCTCGTCTACCCATGTGGTACAGGCCTAGAGTCGGACAAGATGATTAGTAAAGTTGAACTATTTGAGCAGGTCATCATATCTATAAATTGGAATCAGATGGATGGTCCCTTTGACCTAGGTGGCTACGGTTCAAAGACAAAAACTCGAGGGCGAGTTTTTTCAAAGGTGGAGAGAATGATGTGGGGAGATCAAACGTTTACCAAATAATGACAACATGAGTTATGGAATTACAAGAGTTTAAAATTAATATTTTATGTCTTTTGGCTTTAATCATTGGAAGCCCAATGGTTTTCTATTTCTTTTAAATACTTGAGATTTTGTAATGTAAAAAAATAAGGTTTGGAATATATAAAAAAAATCATTTCCTCTCTATCACAGTGTGTGTTAATGTTTGAAGGACCTAATTATCGGTATTCTTAGTGAATCAACGATAGTTGGAAGAATTGATCCTGGTATTCGTGTGAATCAACATGTTCAATTATTTATCTTATTTACGATCTACGTCTTTTCTGGAAGTTCGGGGAAGAATCACACGAGTATTTGAAGAATCAACGTGTTTGACTTCCAAATTTATCGTCACGCTGCATCATCATGCCATCGTTAGATCTTGGTTCGATATGACATTTGGCTAGCTAGAGTGCCCACTGACTGATTGTTGACTCATCATATACTAATTAACACATACCTTCAACCACGACATTTCGGCAGGCACATGGTGGGCGCCAACCCACTCTAGCCAGACCTAAATTCATCCCTGTATATGGTTTTATTCACTTGTGCAATACACAGATTTTTTAAAGACATAACTTTTTATTACTAGTTATATAATATTAAATATGTTGGGTTAAACTTGATTGGTCGGGTTAGCCGGGCCAGCATTAGTTCCAAACTTGTAGCGGCAGGGGTTTGATTTTGCATGCTTATTTTATTTTGTTTGTGGTTTGTTAGGTCTGGAGGGCTAGATTGCGAGCGATTTTTGACACGTGGCGCCACATCAGCAGATGAACGATTTTCATTTTAGGGTTTAATAGTTTGTAGCCCAAAATCGCCTCAAATAATAAAATATTATTATTTTCAAACATACCCCGGCAACCAGAGGCGACCCAACCATTTTGGAGGCCTAAAGCGAAAAAAAAGTTCGAGGCTCTTACCGAGAGTTAGAGAAACGAATTTACAATATGTGTTTCATATATAAAATTACACTTCTTTTTTTGTTTTAAGATTTGAATTTGATTTATGAATGATATAATTGAATGTAAGATGAAAATTTAAAAGCTTCCAACTTTGTTGAGAACTAAAGGACAACCGTGAGACAAATTGAATAGAATATAAAAAACAACTAAAACAGGAAGAAACAAAAAAAGAGCCAAAAGCAACTTAGAGGTATCGAACCTGAGTGAACAACTAAGTGAAAAAGGAAACAGAATACATGTGTCTTTACCACCAGGCCATGTTAAGCTATGCTTTCAATGTCAATTAAATGTTTTTAATATGCTTTGTTTTGTATATACATAAATAGTTAAACGTTTTAAACGGATGCCTTAATTTTTCTGAGGCCTCAAGCCCTAGCTTAACCGTTCGTGTGGTCGTTTGGGAGAGCAAAACCGTTCGTATGGTCGTTTGGGACCTACAATTGGTATCAGAGCCCTACAATTGGTTGTTTGGAGCCCATAATGATTGATTCGAATGAGGACCTACAAGTCGACTTTCCCAAGACAACTAAGTCTCGGGAACCCATGTCCATTTAAAAGCTTAGTGCATGTAGGGTCAATCAAGGAGGACTATCAAGGGTATTCGGTACTTAGATAGTGGTTGCACCCGACATATGATGGGAGACGAATCCTTGCTATTTGATGCTAAACCATTCGATGGCGGATTCGAGTCTTTCGTAAGAGTCATGGGAGGACAAACTTCATAAAATGGGAAATGTTTCATATGGTTCTTTGTGCTTCAGTTACACTAAACTTGTTCAAATGGATCAACCACAACTTTTCGAGCGTTTCTCAAATTCACCTCATCCAACCACTACTCTCAAGTGATGGATCCAACATCAGTTGTTAGAGCTTTGGTTTGAATCTCTTCAACTTTGTTATATGATGTGATAATGCATGCTTAAGATAGTCCATATGACAACAGCTTTGTTGACCTTTTCACTAAAGCCATCGATCAATTTTGATTAAAACAACCTATCTATCTTTTTGTATATAAAAATTGTAAATATTTTTCGAATATGTCACAATTTTAGAGGGAGAAAATGAGTTAAAATTAACTCAACAAAAATATTTTCATTTTATTTAAGAAATACAAATTCAAGTCACTTGACTTACCAACAATATTATATATTTTGTTGTCACATTATTATTAAATAAAGAAAAGAAAACCAGAAAAAGTTTCAAAAAGATATTCTCTCGCTTAGAGGGAGCTCTTGCTTAGAGCGAGTCGGATAACATAAAATTATAAAAAGTCTGAGAACTTGATCCGACCTTTGGGAAATGTTAAGAAATTATCTATAATGATCCTAGCACATGAAAAGAGTAGATAAAAAGCCAACATGATCATTGCTTGATGTGTAGATAGGTTTGACAAATGAGTAAGTGTCATAGTGATATAAACCTAAATACTCGCCTATGCTAGTGGTTTCACTCTTATAAAGCGGTTGCTGACTCCAATATAAGTTATATCGATGAAGGCAAAAATGTTAATAGTCAGTCATACCCGTCAGTGATTGATCATCATAAAAAATATTTTTCACTTTAAATTCAAATATTGAAAATAAAAAATTATTAAAGCAGAAAAATTGCAAAATGCTCAAAAAGTATTAAAAAATCAACAACAAAAATGTTGATAATTTATCAAACAAAAAGGGGTATATTAGAACCACGTAACGTGGGGCAAACAAGTAAGTCCTGAACACTTTATATGAAGGCATGTAACTCCGTAAGGCATGTAAGTCCATGGTTCAACCTTTAATATTGTTTGAAAAGAAAATTTGCAAAAAGTTTCATATAAGTTCAAAATGTTTTGATCATATTAGGGGGTCGGAGTCAATTCGGGGTGATACCGATGAACACAAACTATGCCCGAGGTATGATGGAGTTTGTAACATGATGGATTAACAGGGGACCATATAAGTACAGTGCCTAATTAATACCTTAACGTATCACATTGACATCAAAATTCTTGTTAAGTTTAAAGTGGACAAAATATATCTACAATCGAATTTGGATTCTTGGCATAATGAAATCCAAATAAAAGTGTAATCTAAGACGTTATAGATAATGTGATTCCATGTCGAGATATTTCTCGCAAAAATATTAAAGTCATTAGAAAATTCTGTAAATATTATTGTTATATAATATTAATTTCATCTTTACTCCCATATTTTTCATTTTTCTTTGTTTTCTTTTATGTTTCAACTTCAAAATATTATTGTATATATTTTAGTAATCTTAAAGCATATGAAAATACCAAAAATATTTTAAGTTTTTATGTGTTTATACATATTTTATTAAACCTTTGTTTTATTCAAAATCATGTGTTTTGTTGTCAAGGTCGTTCATACAAAGTTCGTTGAAAACCTGGGACTTAAACCAATCATTTACAAGTTGAGAGACTGAAATTGGTATTTTATGAGAAGTCTATATAAAATTAGAATTTCAGAGTTACCTTGCAAACACTTCAAACCAAGAGCATGTTTTTGAAAAATAAAATTCTTCTCTGACCCTCGATAGGGTCTGTGAACGAATCTTATTCGCTCTAAGTTTTATGCAGTTGTACATGGACAAGTAGATCAAGATCAAGTGTCTTGGGCTGCAGAGACTGAAGTTGCCGATGCTGAAGCGCTTAAAAGAAAACGAGAACGTGACAGTTGGCAGTTGAACTCAAAAATGTACTGATCGTGTCTTAAGATCAGTCGAAGGACAAAGCAAAGAAACAAGTCGGCACAAGAAAGTCAACAAAGGAAAATTAGATGTCGAGCCTCCCGCATCTGATGTTTCTAATATTTGTTGCTGCCAATTCTTCCAAGAAAATAAGATTGAAAATATTCAAGCCTTAAAGATTGGAAAATAAAGATTTGTCCAAGATCCAATCTCGTTCAAGCTCTTGGATCAAGACAAGTACTAGATGTCAAGAAATAAAGACGAAAAAAGGAACTTGATGAAAGTTCCTTGACATACTCAATCCTAGAGGGAGATTGTAGGGCCAATAGTATATATTAGTTTTAGGATTGTGTATGTCTTTATATTGCTTAGAGTCGTATTACGTACCTCAATACGTTTATTTTGTATGGAAAAATGTAAAAGTTGGAGAAATGGGACCCTATATAAAGGGTCAATTAATCCATTTCTTCACAACACTTCATATTCAAAATCTACTTTCAAGAAAATAAAGAGAATTTTCTCTCTACCAAACACCTCCAACTTCATCTTTCTTTCTTTTTCTTACAAACTAAGATCCGAGATCCGAGTGTTGTTAGTGATTTTCATTAGCTAACAACACGGATTGATTCGAGGACCTACAAGTGGTATTAGAGCATGTAGGGTCTAAAAGGCCAAGTCTTGAGTGTTCTAATCAGAAAAGGATACTATTCGAATCAAATGATAATTGTATCTGAATCGAATGCTCACTCGATTCGAATAGAATTATCATTCGATTCGAATGATCTACACTTAGATTTTTTTAACTATTCTGACTTGTTTACACTTAATCTTTAAAAGGCTTTCATATACTGATACGATTAGAATACTCATGCCTTAGTATTTTCTGTTGTACCCTTATAACTCATTCGAATACTTTGGACTTATACATTTTTTTTTGTTTTTGAGTCATTTTTGTAAAGTTTTATTTTATTTTATCTATGTACATATTTGTTTTCTTTACACTCAATTATCAACACTAATGTTTCCTTTTATGTCTTATAGGGTCATAATAGCTTTTGTTCCTTGAAAATCTTGAAAAAGAGAAAAATTAAATTGTTCATTTCTATGATCAAGGGATTACAAAAATGCCCTCTATCCTATGCTACTGTCTCTGTTGATCCCGAAGTTCATTATTCTTGGATAGAGCAGTTCTGGACCAAAGCAAAATCTAAGAAGGGCGGTTCTAGAATCACTTTAGAGATTGATGGGCTGAAAGTGACAGTTAATGAGGAGGTGATTCGACAAGCGTTGCAAATTAAAGACAATGCAAACGACCCATGCACCACCTTTACAATCGAACAAATTGCTGACTACTTGGATGAAATTGGTTACGACGTTGAGTGGTCAACTTGTGAAAAGAAGCATCTGCCCATTTATTGGAAGCTTCTGTTTCACATAGTAGCAAACTGATTGTCTTCTCAGAAAGGCGGATTTGACAAGCTTAATTCGATTGGGTTGGGGTGATGTTGAGTCTGACAAGGAAGAGGAAGTACAACTACTCTCAGTTGTTCTTCAAGTACATCCAACAAAATGTACTTGCCAAGAATCGAAGAATGATGTATCCTAGGTTTATCCAGTTGATATTGGACTACCTGCTTCCTGACACACCCAAGCCTATGCATACGGATGAAGTTGATGAAGAAGGGAATGCAATTAAATTCGTTGAGCCATTTCACGTAAAAGAAATCAAACAATCTATTATGAATGCTATCCTTAAGCCTTTCGGGAGGAGTTATCACAAATACAAGGGTGAAGAGTCTGGTGAGAAGTTTGGTCAGTTTGAAGAGACTGAAACTGACATTGAGGAGGCTGAGGTTGAAGAAGAGGAAGGTGATGATGATGATCCTGACAATGGTCAGGATGAAGGTGATGATGAAGAGGAAGAGCAAGATGAGCCAATTGATGAACCTAAGGCTCATGAGCAAGAGTTTGATCCACAGACTGATGTGGAGGGTGAGCACAGATCCAAGGGAAAGCATGACAAGAAGAAGAGGAAAGCTGGTGAATCCTAAAGAGATCCGGTGCTTCAGCTGAAGAGGAGGAAAAGGAAGAGCCAGAGCGTCCGCATAAACGCTTGACGAAGGTCAAGGACTCCAAGAAGTCTTCACCTTCAAAGGTACCTCGCATAAAGATACGTTTTCCTTAGGTTTCTGCTATGATTACCGAATCTCTAGCACCCACACAAACCACCACACTACAGACCACCACCATTCCCGACCCACACATAGGATCCCCCACCTCCCTAGCCAAAACCTTAGAAGCCCTTAAAGCCAAACAAATCAAAGTTACCAAAACCAAAACCCCAATCTCCCCTAAAACCAAATCCAAAACCAAACTCACTTCACCACCCAAAGCCCCAACCAAAACCAAGCCTAAAATTATCTTTAAAACCAAACCCAGACCCAAGAATCCATATCTTGTAGATGAACCCATCACCTCACCCGAAACCTCCCCAACCCACTTAGATAAACCTATACCGTCCATTTTTGGGGATATTCCCACAACCACCCAAGCCGAAACCTTCACATCCCCTAGGACCACCGCACCTGTTACCTCACCAACATACCAATTCACCTCACCGATTAGAGGTACTACGTTCTGGTCCACTACTTTCACATCTTCAATCCAAACCCAAACCACCACATCCACCATAGAATCCACAACCACACCTACCCTTAGCCATAACCACATCGTTCCCGACCTTAAACCTAACCTTACCCATACCAACCACACCACACTCAACCATATTAACCATACCTCCCTCAACCCTTAGAAGCCCAGTCATAGCTTCCACTTCAATCTCGAGTGGAAAATAGAAGAAGTCACTAGTCTTCCGAGATCCTATCCTCGATAGGATTCTGGCACTGGAGGAAGCCAATGAGAATAGGGCCAAGCGTGAGCTTATGTTGATCAAGTTCCTCAAAGATCAACAAGCTGTAAATCAAGAAGTCACCGGACAACGTGACGCTCTGCGCGATCAGTTGGCTATCTTACAAGAATAACGTGACATGGATCAAGCCAAACTTATAAGCCAAAAGGAATGAATTGATCTCTTGTAGCAACGTATCAACAATCAACAAGAGTTAATCAACAAAAATTCTTTGCAAAATGCTGATCAACACAAATGGTTGAAAAAGCTTAAGTCAAGGGTTAAAAAGCTGGAGACTGATCTCCCTTCCTCTTCCACATTTGCAAGTGATTTCAAGAGGGAACTTGATTCCAGTCTTGATGAAGTGTGGATTGACTTTGAGCATTTGGGCTCAAGAGTCAGTGGGTTGGAAGGCGGGATGAATAGAGATGTTGACCGGTTGATGGGTGAGAGTGTAAGGCTGCGTGATTTGATTGAGCAGCTCAGAGGACAGATGGAAGAGGAATGCGATAGGCAAGGACGTGTGAACGAGTCATTGGTTAACCGATACCTTGCTTTTATGGAGGTGATGCGGTTGACTGATGAATATGTTGAGAATCTGAGGATGCATCTTATGGAAACCTTTCGAAGGTTTCTTCGTATAGATGAGCCAAGGGCCGAGCAAACCAATCAATGACAAACTATTCTTGCTTGATTGGCCACTGGTGCTAAAAGGGTCAGAGCTTTAGGAACATTCATGGATTCCTCTACACAGGAGAACCAAGAAAGGATGGTTGTGAAGGAGGATCTTGTGCTAAGGTTGCTGATGATGAGCATGCGGTGGAGATCGAGCCATACCATGACTTAGATCCAATTCTATTTGCTAGATAGCACCCAGACAGCAAAAGCTGGGCTATTCTTCGCACCAATGGTGATCTGACATATCTCACATATGGGGATATGCACACTTTGTTAGTTCTCGACATGAACTACTTTGGAAAGACCATAGCTCGAGAAGATGACAAAGAATCGGTGCAGTCATGGTTTCTAGAGCGGGAGTGGAAGAAGGACTACCCGACGTTCACAGTCAATCCGGGTAGGTCCTACAAGTCAAAGGAGGTGAATCTCTTCACCAACAAGCCGTCCAAGAGTCGAAGATGCAAGATGCCGAAAGATCATTGTGAGCCGATCTTTCATGGCATGCCATTTGAAGACGGCTTTCTCTTTGACTCCATCGCATGGGAGTTCGACAACAAGCACGGTAAAGTCATCATCCACTGTAAGCGCACTCACGACCTACGGTTCTTTGACGAAAATGAACTCGCAGGTTTTGGACTAAGCGACCTCAATAAGCTTGCAAAGTCGCCCTTATGTACGGTAGAAGATGTCCGTCGTGACAACACGGACGCCGTCGTCGGAAAAATCAACAAGTTCGTCAAACTTCTTGTTGAAAAACAACCATTTCAAGATCCAGGCGACATCTTCGAGTACGAGTCTGAGTGCGAGTGGTGATGGAAGTCAATAAAGCAAATATCAAATACTAGAGGGATATTGTTGGGCCCTTTTTTGTTTAAGTCTTTTGTATTTGCGACGTGTTTCGTTTATGTTTGTATGTTTGTTAAACATTGGGCCTTAGGCCTATGTACTTAGAGCCCATTGGGCCGATTATTAATGAATAGTGTGCATGATATCACACAGACTATATATTGTGTGTGTGTCTCATACACAAACACACTTTTGCAAATATCTTATCTTAACACCTACAAACTCACTTCTTCTTTCTTTGTTCTCGGCAACCAACAAACAAGATCCGAGATCTCCGTCCTAGCTAGTTGTTTCCGCCAACTAGTGTAGAGGTTGATCGAAGATAGCTAGTAATAGTTAGTTTGTTATTAGATCCGGTCAAGGGACCTACACGACCACTCGAGGAATGTATGAGCTTCGCTCATCTTTCAAGCCTTTGGTTTTTGCACTACAAAAGACAGACTCCTTCACTTGGCACCATCGTCTTGGCCATCCCAACAATAAAACATTCAAGATTCTGTCATCCTTAATTTCTTTCAATTCTAGTTATCATGATAATTGTTATTATTGCATGTTAATAAAAGCCATCGTTTACCTTTTTCTAATTCTTCACTTACATCAAATGCACCTCTTGATTTTATATTTTCTGATGTGTGGTGTTCTCTTATTGAATCTATTGACGACTACAAATAGTACGTTATTTTTTTTAATCACTACACACAATATATATGGCTATACCCCCTAAAACGAAAGTCCGACTCGTTTCCACCTTTATTCGATTTCAAATTTAGTCAAAAAATATTTTCAACGAAAAATAAAGCAATTATTAGCTGACAATGGTGAATACATAAAACTTCCTCCCCATCTATCATCGTGTGGTATTACCCATCTCATTTCATCACCTCATACACCGGAACACAACGGGTATACCAAAAAAGACATAGGCACGTCATGGAGACCGGTTTATCACTTCTTACCCATGCAAAGCTCCCGATGAACCTATGGCCATTTTCTTTCACAACTGCAGCCTATCTTATTAATACATCTCCATTACATAAACTTTTTTAACAAACACCCCAACTACACTAAACTAAGCAATTTTAGGTGTCTATGTTACCCTTGGTTTCGACCCTGCTTGCCATACACATTACATCCTGGTTCCACTCCGTGTATTTTTGTTGGCTACTCCCCTACTCAAAGTGCTTGCTATACTTTTAATCCGATCAATCACAAAGCATACGTTTCACGTCATGTGGTTTTTGTAGAACATGAGTTTCCATACGAGAAACTCACTGCTTCTGACCCATCCCCGCCCATTGATCATGATGCTTGGCTCCCCATATCCCCGTATCAACTCCACCTCCATCCAACATTGTAACATCCACAAACTCCAATTCCTAATATTCCACGCATTCTATTGACCAACCACTATATTATCACATGCTTCTGCCACCAACTCCCCCACACCACCTTCTTCCTCATCAAATCAATTATCTCATTAATCAAACTCCCAAACTAACAAATCAATGTAACCAATTATCCCCTCTAACACCACACCTCCAAATAATAACACCCCTCCAATCACCAACCCACATCCTAACCCTCGTTATCATAACTCTATATCTTTGCTATACACGTCCTCTTCATCTCCCATTACTGAACCACCTACTATCGTCAATGCACTCAAATATCCATCCTATTTGGTAGTTCGTGAGTGCATTTCCGTTGCCCATCTAGTTTTATAATTTTTGTTTGCTAGTTGTTTAGTTTATTTAGTTAATTAAGTAGTTTTCAAAATAAAAATCAATTGTTGGCCGGACTTAGCGAAGGTTTAATATCATGAGCCATCACAACATGTCCTTGAGTTGGATATCCAAACTTAATATACTTTGCTACCACCCGATCAGTACACTTGCCGTTGTGTGAAGCATAGTTTGGTATTTCCACCTTTTTAAAACGTAGTTTGTGATTTATATTTATTACTATATATATGTTTCAATCGCATCATCTCTTGATCCTCAGCTGAGGCTGAGTATAAGGCGTTAGCCAATGTGCAGCTGAACTTTCTAGGGTCCAGAACCTACTGCTAGAACTTGGTTTGTCATTGACTAAAAAGCCTACAAGATTTTGTGATAATAAGCGCTGCTAATTTGTGTGCCAACCTGGTTTATCATTCACGCATGAAGCACGTCCTGCTAGATTATCACTTTGTTCAGGGAAAAATAGCTAATGGTTCATTATAGGATCTATATATTCATCCCGCTGATCAACTTGCTGATGTGCTCACTAAACCTCTCGCCTGGGGTCCATTCCACTAACTTTGATCCAAGACTTTTGTTAAAATCTATAATGTCAATTCAATATCAAACACATATATTTGTTTTATGTTTCTTTTCTAATAATCGTTATTTTTATATTTTGCATGCTGTTACTGGGCCCGAATTATATATATGGGCTTGGACAACTAATGGGCTTGGAGTCTTGAAGTTGGGCTTGAACGTTTGTGTTACTTCTATATTCACATGGATGGAGACGTGGAGCATATAAAAGGAATTGAGAGACGGTGTTAGTGTGCGAGAGCTTATATCATCTTTACGGGTTGTTTCATGATCTTTCACCCTCCAAAATATTGTCTCTCTCAAATTAGGGTTTAATATCAGTTACACTGAATTATATTCGATTAGTATTGCTTTTTGTTGTGTTCTTAGTTAGCAGATCATCTTGTTAATGATTTGTGTTGGTTTCTGTATTTTGAGAGTGATCGGTAATGTTTCATCTTGATTTCAGATTTAATCAAGAATTCTTGAAACCATTTATTATTTGAAGAACAATAAATGTTCATTTGTGTTTCGTGACAACTTTGTTGTAATCGGCTATGTAAAGCCCTCCACACCTCCACTACTCATTCTAAATATCCAAATATTTATATTTTATAAGATATGTCAACCCAAAACTTGATAATTTTAGTGTTGTGTAGTGTTAGTGTCGATAATTACACCCGTATGTTTCAGGGAAATGCCAACATTATTAACAAGAGATTTAATAAAGATTTGAAATTATATTGAATATACTTGAACACATATTAGTATAAATGATGCGTTAGTGATCAAATTTCTAATTTACCCTTGAATGACTATGGTTAAAGAATATTTGTCGTACAAATTATGATGCATCATGATGTGAAATCTAACCTGGACAGCCTTGTTGTAAACCATACTCTCCAGCCAAAAACACACTAAAGCAGGCGGCGAATCCTAAAACAAGATATAAATTGTAAACAGCAACGGAATTATAATTTCTTGATGTTCTAATTACAATGGAGGAGAACTCTCAATATATAGGAAACCATAAACGTACGCTAGACAAACCTATAACAAGTCCATATACCATATGTTGAACATAACTAAGCCCTAACTATTAATATTGACCTGGAGTTTAATATATATACGAACTAAAGGTTGTAAAACATCTTTGGTTATAAAGAGAAAAACATGGAAAATTAATAAGTATGCATACGGGTGCATTCTTTGAACATTTGAAACTTACATTACAAAATGGAATTGATGTTAATCCAGCATGAGAACTGTTAATGTACAGAAATTTGATATTGTGGATATGTTATCCTGGCATATGTTTTGGATCAGTTAACCTTAGCATGTGTTCCAGATCCCGTCAGGATCAAGGATCCACAGTACTTATTATTTATTAACGGTTGTTGTCATGTGTAGTCTTATATTTAGCAGGTATAACGGTTAGAAGACTCAGTCTATTCACTAACTTGCAATCAAGAAGATATTGACATGTCTGGATCAATTATCCTTCTGAAGAGTTCCAGAGCTATGTCAAGATCATGGATCCTCGGTATTTGGTGCTATTAACAGTTGTTTCTTATATGAAAGCTGATATTTATCAAGTGTAACGGCTCCAAGACCTGGTTTACCCCCTATTTCGCAGCCTGAGTGATGGAGAACGTGGTCAAAATGGCAGTTACGATTATATTGAAGGCAATGGCGGATTTTTAGGGATTATTAGTTAATAGTCTTTATTATTCATAACTCTATAGAGATATTATCTTTTATGTATAAATAGAGGTTATGATCAGCTAGGAAACACACCCCAATACACCCAATACACTCTGCTCTCTACGAACACAACAATACACCACACACTTAGAATTATTGTAAACGCTGATCATAATCTCCAACCTTGTATCCTCATTTTTCATATTAATAAACTTGACGGTGATAGTTTTCACCGTCCGAGGGTTTTTTGTGCCGGAGATTATTATAATCACGTACCATCCGACCAAAGATTACATTGTTAATCTTTGACCGAAGTAATTCGACTAAAGATTACCTTGCTAGTTTTTGACCGAAGTAAGATTATCATAATCAAGGGTTTTTTCCCTCGTGATCAAATCGTTGTGTTCATCAATATTTCGATTATACATTCGCTCTTATCATCATAGCACTAGACCTCACAATTACGAATTTGGATACATTATCCTTTAGTGATTTTTGTCCAAAACAATTTGGCGCCCACCGTGGGGCAATTGGTGCTATAATCCATTCTACTCCTATCAATTTTTGGTTTTTTTATACCCATATCACTATCAATGGCCTCTCAATCAACCTCTGCTTCATCAACTATGCCATCCTCGGTTCCTATCTCATCAAGGACTTTGCCACTAATGCCTCCGCCAATCACGGGGGCACAACGGACTAATGCTGCTGGAAGCAAGACACAACTACCAGTCTTTCAGAGCTCAAAGACCGTTGCTGCTGCGCCGGTGGTCAATACTAATAATGATGTTTCATCTATGTTTTCACAGGTTAAAGCATATATGGAGCAGCAGAACAAGACCAACCAGAGGATCCTTCGTGAGATAGAAGATCTCAAGAAGACTAAGAGGCCAGCGGAGGATCACACTCCTCTTATGCCCAGGGTGCTGGATTTCACCAGTCCAGGACCCATGGCTCAATTCTCGAGAGGATCACCTATCCTTCAACAAGGGTCCATGGGTCAACAGGCTCAAGGATCCTCACTGTTTCACTCAGGATCATCTATCCTTCAACAAGGGTCCATGGGTCAACAGGCTCAAGGATCCTCACTGTTTCAGTCAGGATCATCAATCCTCCAACAGGGGTCCATGGGTCAACAGGCTCAAGGATCCTCATTGTTCCAGCAGGGATCATCCGTCATTCAACCAGGATCCTCCGGGTCATATTACCAAGGATCCTACAATTCCCAACCACAAAGATCCTTCTTTCAGAATCAAGGATCCTCAAGAATCCAACATCAAAGATCCTCTGAAGTCCATGACGGAGATTTCATCCCCATGCAGACTATCGCATCGGGTGGTCCTACTCCTATTGCCGACTCTTCTTATCCCAGATACTCATCCGAGATGCCAACTTTCGCCCAGCAAAGAGGTAATTTGTATGATCCTTTATCCTTAGACGCTAACCTTGGCTCTATGCAGGATACAGGTATCAATCAGGCTATGGCTAGGGAACTTCAGAAGCTTAAGGATATGATATCCAGCATGCCAGGAGTGGTCCGTCCAATTCCTGAAATACCAGAAGGGAGCCACAAGTTGTCTAGATTTTCTCCACCGATATGCAATGCGGAGATCCCGAAACGCTTTCAAACCCCCAACATGAAGGTGTATGATGGGACCACTGATCCGGAAGAACACGTGGCTCAGTATAGGGAAAGGATGGAGATCAATCCAATTCCTGAAAGACTCAAGGAAGATTGTCTATGCAAGGGTTTCGGATTCACACTAACAGGATCTGCACTTAAATGGCTGCTAAGTCTTCCTCCTTATTCTGTTACATCTTTTTCACATTTAGTTAACTTGTTCAACATCCAGTTTTCTTGTAGTAGGAAATTTGAGAAGTTAACTAGTGATTTATATAGAGTTGTCCAACCTTATAATGAATCCTTAAGGGATTTTGTTACAAGCTTTGGCAGGGAAGCCCTAGAAATACCTAATCTTGATATGGCTACGGCTGTTGAAGCATTCAATATAGGACTTCAAAGGGGCTCCCCGTTTTATGACGATCTTGTGATGACTCCTTGCAGGACTTTAGATGAAGTAAGGAACATGGCACTAAGATTTATACGGCTGGAGGATGACAAGAGGATCCAAGAACGATTAGGGGCCCAAACGAAGCAAGAATCTCCTAACCAGAAACAAGGATCCTCATTCAGGAACAATAACTCGAAGCCTTACTCCAAGTTCAACAACCAAAACGTCCGGGCAGTTGAAGAAGGAGATGATGATGAGGACTACCCAAGTATTTCTAAATATTGCTTCTCTGTTGATACTCATGGTTTGATTTGTGCCATGAAGGATCTTGGAGAGAAAGCAAGGTGGCATCGGAAAATTGAGAAAACAACATCCTTCAAAGACAAGTCCAAGTGGTGTGCATTCCATGAAGACTTTGGCCATCAGACCGATGATTGTATTGGTTTAAGGAGGGAAATTGGATACCTCCTAAGCAAAGGCCATTTCAAAGAACTATTGGGAAGAAAAAAGTCGAGGATCCAGGATCCAGAAGATATCCCGCAAAAAGCAACTCCGCCCTCACCAGATGCACAAGTAATCAACTTCATCTCCGGTGGCTCGGATATATGTGGTACTTCCTTCTCCACAGCTAAGAGACTGGCCAAAGAAACCAAGATGGAGAACGGTGAACGGCCAATAGTATCGACCACCTTAACAACAGACAAAAGAATCTTCTTCGATGAGGAAGACAAGTTAAACATCCAGGATCCTCATCACGACGGTTTGATTATTACTTTATTTATCTCTAACCATTATGTACACAGGATCCTAGTTGACGGTGGGAGCTCGGTCAACATTATCCAACATGATGTCCTCAAGAAGATGAACATTCCGGATTCAGAGATCATTCCTAGAACATCAGTCTAGTCGGCTTCAGTGGTGAAACCAAGAAGACATTGGGGGACATCAACCTCCCAAATTATATCGAAGGGTTAAATTCATACAAAAAATTTTGTGTTATAGATAACCTTTCCTGTTGCAATGTTATTTTAGGTAGGCCCTGGCTCCATTGGATGAAGGCAGTAGCTTCAACTTATCACCAATGCATCAAGCTACCACTCCTTGGGGAGTTGTAAAGATAGTTGGTGACCAAACGGAGGCCAAGAATTATTATTCTTCATCGATGAAGCCAACAGCCAAACAAACTATAGCATAGCAACTACAGCAACATCCTAGGGACGTGCTGGAAGATCGGGAGAAAGACCTTAAAGAAGTATCATTGGACCCCGAGGATCCAGAGATAAAGGTGTTCCTAGGATCCAGTATCCCCATTGAGATTGAGGAGGATTTAGTATCCTTCTTAGGGCGAAGAAGATCTACCATTGCCTTCAAGCACTCAGACATGACATTTATTTCAAAAGAGGTAATCACTTATAAACTCGGCCTTGATTTATCTGTTAAACCCGTCCATCAGAAGCGAAGAAAATTCGCTCCTGAAAGGAACAAGATCATACAAGAAGAAGTTGAAAAACTTCTTAAGGCCGGTATGATCAGAGAGGTTCAATATCCTCGATGGCTAGCTAATGTGGTCTTTGTTTCAAAAAAGAATGGAAAGTGGAGGGTGTGTGTCGATTTCACCGATTTAAACAAGGCACACATATAGATTCCATGGTGGATGCAACGGCAGGACATGAAATGCTTACCTTTATGGATGCTTCCTCTGGATTTCAACAAATTCAAATGGAACCATCTGATCAAGAGGATACAACATTCATGACTCCTACCTGTATATACTGTTATACTGCTATGCCGTTCGGACTAAGAAATGCAGGGGCAACATATCAAAGATTAGTCAACATGATGTTTAAGGATCAGTTAGGCAAGACTATGGAGGTCTACATAGATGATATGGTGGTGAAGTCAAAGAGAGCTGAGGATCACCTCAGAGATCTTGAAGAAGCATTCAATATCCTCGACCAATATAACATGAAATTGAATCCATCAAAATGCCACTTTGGTGTTAAGGCCGGAAAATTTCTGGGATATATGGTGACTAAAAGAGGAATTGAAGCAAGCCCCGAGCAGATTGAAGCCATCCTTAATTTGAAATCTCCTGCAAACACCAAGAATCTCCAAAGGCTCACCGGAAGAATAGCCGCTCTCAACAGGTCCATCTCAAGATCCTCCGAGAAGTGCAAAGACTTCTATGACATTCTTAGAAAGAATAAGAAGTTTGAGTGGACGGAAAACCATGAGGCTGCGTTCAAAGCCTTGAAGGATTACTTATCCTCAACTCCAGCTCTAATGAAGCCTGTGGATGGAGAATCCTTATATCTGTACCTAGCTGTGCCAGGAAATGCTGTAAGTGCCGTCCTTGTGAAGGATCATGAAGGTGAACAACATCCCGTTTATTATCTAAGTAAAAGTCTTCTAGATGCAGAAGCCAGGTATTCTCATTTAGAAAAGTTAATTCTTGCTCTTATTATGGCTTCTACTAAATTGAGACATTACTTTGAGACTCATACTATTATTTTAAGAACTAATTATCCTGTTAAGAATGTCCTTAGAAAGCCAGAGTTGTCAGGTAGAATGGCCAAGTGGGCTGTGAAACTGAGTGCATATGATATTCAGTACGAGCCAAGAACAACCATCAAGTCACAAGCACTCGCAGACTTTGTGGCTGATTTCAGTAGCGACATGCAGAAAGAAGCTGACTTGGAGTCCAACAACTAGAAGAGACTAAGGATCCTTGGATACTCTTCACAGATGGTGCTTCCAACGTAAGAGGAACATGATTAGGGATCCTACTGAAATCGCCACAGGGGGGACATATTACGCCAGTCTATAGCCTGTGAGTTCCAAGCAACGAACAACGAGGCAAAGTATGAAGCTTTGATCGCAGGTTTGTAATTAGCTAAATGCATGAGGATCAGGTATCTTCAAGTATATATAGATTAATTATTGATTGCTAACCACTTTAATGGCTCATATGCTGTTAAAGGTGAAAAACTAATCAAATATTTAGATGTTGTGAAGGAATTAGCAAAATCCTTCGAATTGTTTAGTATTATACAGGTACTAAGGGAAGAAAATGCCGGGGCAGATGCTTTGACAAATTTAGCCTCATCTCTGAAAATTCCAAAAGACACGAAGATTCCAATCATTCATATTCTCTCACCAGCAATAGAAGAACAAGAAGTTGGGGAGATAACAACTGACATCGTACTTTGGGATCCATCATCCTCAAACAACCAAGGATCCTGGATCCTCCCAATCAAAAAATACATTCAAGATGGAGAAATTCCAGCCACAGAGAATCCGAAGTCTTTCAAACTCAAGGTATCACAATACATTTTATTACATGATGTGTTGTATAGGAAATCTCTTGCAGGTCCATACTTGAGGTGCATCGAGGATCCTGAAATTCAAGAGGTGCTCAAAGATTTTTACGAAGGTGATTGTGGTAATCACACTGGAGGTAGAGCTCTGTTTTCTAGGATTCTAAGAGCAGGATAATTCTGGCCAACAATGAAGAGAGATGCCATGGAATACTCAAAGAAATGTGATGCTTGCCAAAGGCATGGAAACATACTACATCAACCAGCAGAACCTATGTATCCTATATCCTCATCATGGCCTTTCATGAAGTGGGGCATGGATATTGTTGGTAAACTACCTAAGGCACCAGGAGGAAAAGTATTCATGCTTGCAATGACTGATTACTTTTCAAAATGGATAGAAGCAGAAGCTTTTGTTCAAGTACGCGAAAAAGAGGTGATATCTTTTATTAAAAGAAATACTATTACTAGATTTGGTATCCCTTCAGAAATTATTTGTGACAATGGTTCCCAGTTTATCGGGAAAAGAACCACTAACTTTTGTGACAGTTGGGGCATCAAGATGATTAATTCCACACCGGTACATCCTCAAGCTAATGGTCAAGCGGAGTCTAGCAACAAGATAATCATCAACAACTTAAAGAAGAAGCTAGGATCCAAGAAAGGAAAGTGGGCTGAAGAGATACCTTATGTCCTTTGGGCTGACAGGACAACACCCAAGAATGCAACAGGCCAGACACCCTTCTCATTGGTGTTTGGATCAGAAGCAGTAGTCCCTACATAAATGTTGATCCCTACAGCCAGAACAAGCATCCGTGATCCTGAGGCCAATGAAGAAATCCTTCTTGTAGACTTGGATACCGTTGAAAAACTTAGAGACCTAGCCAAGATCAGAATGACAGCATATCAACAAAGGGTAGCTGGGGCATACAACAAAATATAAGGCTCAGAAGATTTCAAGAAGGAGATCTAGTCTTGAGGAAAGCCTTCCAAAACACAACCAATCCGGCTGATGGGAAGTTAGCACCCAAATGGGAAGGTCCTTATCAGATCGAGTCGGAGGCAGGAAATGGGGCATATCATTTGCTCACTATGGAAGGCAACAGGTTACCAAGAGCATGGAATGATATCCACCTCAAGAAGCACTTTTTCTGATCAGGATCAAATATCCTAAGAGGATTGAGTATCCTTAAATGATCTAGGATCATAAAATCGGTAACATCTATCTGATCACTTATCCTTTTCAGATTTTTATTAATTTAAGGATAATATAATTTTAACGTTTGTCTTTTCCAAGATTTTAAGTAACAATGCAGGTTTCAATAAGAGGTTCAATGTCTAAGAGGTTGGCCACCTCTCCCTTACGCTTAAGGTACATTGCTATTTTCCTTGGCCTAGCCCACGATTGGATATGACCCCCGATGGTCATATTCTCCAAGGTTTAAAGGTTTTCACCTTTCTTATAAATTAGAGTTTTTACACTCTCGCGTGGAGCGCACACTATCCAACGTATAGTCCGGGGCAGCGGGACCAGTACACGCTTAGTGGCTAACAATTTCGTTGTCTTCGGCTATATGGAGGATCCTACGATTTTTGGTAGACGTTCCATACCACCGGTTTATAACGTTTTCACGTTATCTCAAGACAAAGGTTTCTAACATGTAACGATTCCGGCAAATTCAGGTATACCCTAGCCGGAATATACCATTTATGTGTTATTTAATACTGAATATATGAATTATAATGTGTTTATACGAGTATATAAGATTCACAGTACGAATTATACTCGAATATACAGCTAGTCGTATTGAAATTACGATTAATCGATGAACGATTATTGAAACCCGAACGAATCGGGGATTACATTATAGACGAAATATATAATGTTTAGTGATGTGTACGAAGTATTAAAGCTTCGGGATAAGTGAATTATAGCACAGAAAAAGGATTTCGATTTATTAGTACGTCGGTACGTTAAACGAAACCTTTAACATCAAACCAAGCAAGAGACGATCGATCAAGCCGAAAAAGATGCACAATGACCGACAATATGATGTGTTGAGTCAATAAATGTCATGGTTTAAGTTTTTAAAGATTTTAAATCGGTTTTATATAAATTTTATTTTTAAGCCGAAAAACGACCGTTTTAGCCTCGTTTTAAGCCGAATTAAGTGTTTAACCGAAAAACGAACTGAACCAGATTATCCACAACATTATCCGGATTACACAATCCAAATGTGTGGCCATGGTTTGAGATGTGGGCCCCCCCCACCTTACAATGGACCGATCGGTCCATAGTCTCACACACACACACACTTCATTTTCTTTTTTCTAACATCCAACTCTCCAAATCCTCTCAACCCTTTACACATTCATCCAACCTCCTTTGATTTATACCAAGAAACCGAGGTAAAGATCGGATTATAGTCGTGTTCATCGTCTTTTTCTCGAGTCATTTACAAGAAAATGAGGTTTCAAGTGAAAAATGGGTGAAAACCCGAGATGAAACCGATTCTTGCATGATCAAGTGATGTATACAAGTTATACAAGGGATCTTGGTCCAAGAAAGGAGTTAAAAGAGTCAAAAACGAATTTTTACGGTTAAAATCTTTGTTTTGATGTCTTAACCGAAACCATGAAAGAAATGGCTTGATTTTTGGTATAACTTGCTTGGTGTGGTGTTATTGTGCTTGTAGGTGTTGTAGCTAGTTGCTAGCAAAGGCTAGAAAGCAAGATCTTTGCGATCTAAAGCTAGAAACACAAGGTAGTTCGGTTTTTCGTATGACTTGTAAGATTTGGACAGATTGTGGTAGACTTAGAGTTGAGTCATGAAATTTCACAGAGATGATCTACACATGAAAATATGAGATCTGTGAAATTTTGGTAATTTTTGGGTAAAGGATGAATATTTGGTGAATTTAATGCTCGGTTTTGGCTAAAAATGGTGAAAAATAGCTAAACATCATGAAAAATTCTGGAAAGATTTAGATAAGCTTTTTATAACATATAAAAGTCACACACAAAATTTCAGGTCCATTGGAGAAGTCTAAGTAGGCTTTTCGGTAAAACGAGTTCTAGGGTGTTCTAGCTCGGTTTTGGTGAAAATGGCATGAAAAATGAGTTTTTGATTCTGTAAAAATTACTGGGAACTATATGGATGGCAGGAGTCATCCCAGAAAAGTTTGGGATTTTTCTAAGGTCGTTTGGTATTTTCGACATATTTGGTGTTTAAATGACGTTTAAAAATAGATAAATAAATGTTAAATATAAAAATTAATTCTGGAAATATTTTTATAAAATTCCTTACTGTCAAAAACTGATTTTTGCAAAATTTCAAGATCCGAGACTAAACGGATAATTATTTGTGCTAAACAGAACATAAAAACAAACTTTTAAAGCTTAAAACGCGTAAACCGGCAAAGTTCGCCTAAGCGAGCTGACTGGTGTATAAAAACCATAAAAATGGACTATTTTCATGAAACTAAGTTAATCAAGTAAAAATAAATCATCCGAAAATAATTCGGATGATTTGGGTAATTTTACCCGATTTAGTCGTTTCCGGTATATTAAAAACGGAAACGGGCCCCGCGGCCAAACGGGGTGTCTAAATCGAGCTCTAATTTCACCACTTTAATTAAAATATCATTAACAACTATTTTCGGGTCGTATGTGGCCAAACTCATTTTTGAAAACATAAAGACGAATAACCGTGCTAGGCACGCAAAACGAGAAAACAAATTAATGGTAGTTTTGACTAAAGAACTCTAAGTGATATCACAATCTAAGTCCTGAGAAGTGTATCGGGGTTAACATTGTCCCCGGATCGTGTACGGTACTGGGTTAACAGTGTCCCCAGACGTACCGGTTAACACGAATTTAAGTTATATTAATAGAAATTGTGTAGTAACGACTTAGGGATCGTATTACAGATCCGGACAGGTAGCCGTGCCAGTATTACATCTCTGCTCACCAAAAAGGTGAGTTTCACGAGCCCCTTTTATTGAACTGTTTTAAATATTTTCCCGGGGCGGAAAGCATGTTTTTATCAAAGTGTTTAAGTACATGCCGATCGCATGGAAATGAATGTATTTATATAATGTTTATTGTACGGGGATCGTACGGTAATGTATTAAGATGGTAATTGTCTGAGTTGCTAATATTGTAAGGCCCGAAACAGTGTTCTGGGTTAACAGTGTCCCCAGAGGTTGTTAAATGTATTTCTGGGTTAACAGTGTCCCCAGAGGTTTTTAAATGTATTTCTGGGTTAACAGTGTCCCCAGAGGTTATTAAATGTATTTCTGGGTTAACAGTGTCCCTAGAGGTTATTAAATGTGTTTCTGGGTTAACAGTGTCCCCAGAGGTTATTAAATGTGTTTCTGGGTTAACAGAGTTTTCACTTGTAGGCTCAGCATAATTACATCATTAATTTATGATTATTAGAATGATTTGTCATTGTTTATTTAAATTAGTGAAACTCACCAACTATTCGTAGTTGACCCGTTTTCTTTACATGCTTTCTAGGTACACCCAAATTGGAATGAGTGATACGTGCTTGATGATGTGTGCTATTTTGTGGAAGCTTAAGGGTCTATATTTTGTTTTAAACATGTTAACGTACTATTGGTAAAACTTATGTGATAACGCCTAGTCAGTAACGAAACTCGGAACAATGTAATACGTTTAAATTATTGTAGTGGTGTTTTCTTTATAAGCAATGCGGTTGATATCAGATGTGTCTGTTGCATCCCGTGTACGTTTCCGCTGCGGTTACGGGGTGTTACAGAACTTGGTATCAGAGCCATTGGTTATAAAGAATTAGGATGTCTTTAAAAGATACCTAAAATATAACCAGTAGCTCAAGTGTTATAGGATCTGAATATCAACTAATAATTTATTGTGACGAGGTCGGGATGAACTTGGATGGACAAGTGAGTTATTATGGTCCGGAACATAATAACAGACTTGTCCGCACGAGGGAATTCAGGGGAAGTCACGGGGGACTTTAATATGTAAAATTGGCAACATATGTGCAAATATATGATAATATTGTGTGTGGTCAAGTTGTATAAGTAAGTGTATATTAATTTGATTACGATTTACACTATGGAAAGAACTCTATGTTTGTTAACTTGTGTGCAGGTTAGAATGTCAAGAACATCTAGTGTATCGATGGAGGAGGACCCGGAGGAAGTCAGCTCCGGGAACTCTGGGAGCCTCCCCGTATCATCCAGCTCTGAGCCTAGCGAGGCTAGTGTTAGGAGCTCTAGCCAGTCCTCCCCTGCCAGGATTGCTAGATCTCCTACCCCACCCGCACCACAGGCCGTCCCTATCCCTCCCGGATTCGGACCCCGCCTCACGGCGCGGATCAGTGTTCCGCGGGTCCCACCTACCTCGCCCCCACCCAGACCTGCTACCCGCAGGGGCGAGTCCTCCCGCTCCCAGCCCGAGCCTGTGACTCCACCTGTGTGGGGTCTCCCTAGGCAGGAGAGGGACGCGGCGGCGTGGCTACGAGTGCTCACCGAACAGGTGAATGAGCACTCCGCCGCCTTGACGGTGGGGGTACAGAGGCGGATGTACCTAGGGGACTGCATACTGGACCACCAGTATGCGATTTCGCAGCTGAAGAGGGAGTGCTCATACTCCCAGTGGATGATCGGCCGGATGGAGACGCGGATCCGGGTTATGCTGGCTGTGATGGTGGTGTTGGTGGCGGTGTTGGTGGGTTTGGTATACCACCGTGTTTAGTTGTGTTAGGACGGGAGTAGACAGGGGCCGCTTTTTGATACTCTATGTAAGCAGTTAGTGGTGATGCTAACATAGAGTGAATCTTGGGTAGTTATAATACAACCACTGGCCCTTAGGGGGGTCTCTTTTGGGGCATATCGTTATAGATACTTTTGGGTATCATTCAAGCACTGACCCATTGTGGGTTATGTCGAGATGATGCCGACATAGGCCCTATGTAGGAAAACTTAACTTATGTAATGATGACAGGAAACGTATGTGAACTGATATGGATGTAAAATGTACTAATGCTTATTAATGAATGGAATGTTTGTTGTGTTTTATGATTGGAACTTGTATTAATTATATATATTTTCTTGATGTTGTGTAGAATGGCACCAAAACGTTCAGCCCAATTGTCGGAAGTGGACGTGAGCCGTTTGATTGCTCAACAGTTAGAGGCGGCGATACCGGATATAGTATCGCGCATCGCCGCCAGTATTAACAATTCGACCAATCCAGCCCCTTCGAGCAATCAAACGACCACCAATAATGACAGGGAACAAAATGTTATTCCTCCACAGAATGATAACACGATTCCGAGTAATGACGCACCGCCTAGGGTGGTCGTTACAGACAGTAATGGCCCTATACCTACGGTAGAGACGAACCGTACTGAACCGATTCGTGCATCCAGGGGATGTTCGATCAAAGACTTTATGTTGTGCAAACCTCTAGAGTTTAGCGGGTCTGAAGGACCAAATGGGTTAGTTAAGTGGATGGAGAAAATAGAATCCGTTGTGAATATCAGCAACTGCCCCGAGGATTGTGTTGTTAAGTATGCTACCTGCACATTCACGGACCATGCCTTGACATGGTGGAACACGATAGTGCAGACCCGGGGTCAGGCGGCGACAAACCGCATGACCTGGACAGAGCTCAAGGCTCTTGTACTGGAACACTTCTGCCCGAAAAACGAATTGCAAAAATTAGAAAATGAATTGTGGAACCTGGAAATGCAGGGGGCAGACCATTTGGGTTATACGAACCGGTTTAATGAGTTGTCGCGTTTGGTACCATGGTTGGTCACCCCAGAGTCGAAGAGGGTTGAGCGTTATATTTGGGGGATAACTCCAGTTGTAAGGAGTATAGTCAATTCTGGGGGACACCAGACGTATGAGGGTGCGGTGACGCAAGCTGGTATCGTCACGTATGATTTCGTAAGGGGCGGGTCACTGAAGGTGGCGGGAGAGTCCACTGGGGGAAAGCGGGGTACACATGACCATAGGATCCAGGAAAAGCAGCAAGGTAAACGTGCTAGGCCCACTGCCCAGAACTACGCCATGACTAGTTCAGGCGGAAGGCAAGAACCGCAGAAGGGAACGTTTCCTAAGTGTGGGAAATGCGGTTACCACCATGGTGGCATGTGCAAAGAAGTGGTGTGCCACCGGTGCGGCAGGATTGGGCACTACGCACCGAGTTGTAGGACAAACCTGAACAACTTGAACCGACAACCGCAACCTATCCGTGTGCAGCCATTTAGGACCCAATCAGCCCGACAACAAAACCCACAAGGAAACCAAATGGTGACCACCAGCCGTGCTTGCTATGAATGCGGCAGCACAGATCACTTCAAGAGAAACTGTCCGAAGCTGAACCAGGGAGGAAATGGGCGGCAACCCACGGGTCAGGCATCGTCGTCCAATCCGGCGCGAGGCCGAGCTTTTGTGATGGGGGCGAACGAAGCACGTCAGGACCCCAGTGTAGTGACAGGTACATTCCTCGTCTCTGATCATTACGCTTCTGTATTATTTGATACAGGCGTCGATAGGAGTTTTGTTTTCGTTAAATTCCTGTTGATAGCAAACCTTCCAATTGGTGAGACCATAGAACCTTATACCGTAGAAGTCGCTAACGGTAAAACCATGATAGTTAATCGAATAGTTCGGAATTGCCCTTTTATTCTGAACGATCAATCCCTTCCGATTGACTTGTTACCGGTAGAATTGGGTAGTTTTGACGTGATAGTGGGAATGGATTGGTTAGCACGTAACAAAGTAGAGATAAACTGTGAAAAGAAAATCGTCAAGATCCGGGTGTCGGATGACGAAGAGATATTAGTGCAAGGAGAAAAGTCAGGCACCATGATACCATTTATATCCCACCTCAAGGTGCTAAAATACATACGCCAAGGATGCGTGGCGTATCTAGCAAGCTTGACAGCCACTGATTCTGAGGAGGAACGGGTGGATGATATTCCAGTGGTACGCGAATTTCCACAAGTCTTCCCAGAAGAACTTCCTGGATTACCGCCAACCCGATAGGTCGAATTCAGAATCGATCTGTTACCTCAAGCTGGCCCTGTTGCTAAGGCACCCTACCGACTTGCACCATCAGAGATGCAAGAATTATCCAACCAATTGCAAGAATTGTTGGATAAAGGATTTATACGTCCTAGTTATTCCTCGTGGGGTGCACCGGTACTATTCGTGAAAAAGAAGGACGGAAGCCTTTGAATGTGCATTGATTACAGGGAGCTGAACAAGTTGACAATCAAAAATAGGTATCCTCTCCCCCGAATTGATGACCTGTTCGACCAACTGCAAGGTGCGAGCTATTTCTCAAAAATTGATCTTAGATCGGG
Organism: Bidens hawaiensis; assembly: GCF_021521415.1. Taxonomy (NCBI): domain Eukaryota; kingdom Viridiplantae; phylum Streptophyta; class Magnoliopsida; order Asterales; family Asteraceae; genus Bidens; species Bidens hawaiensis. The sequence goes on along the minus strand of NW_027495831.1, from coordinate 121,886 downwards.
GTACCATCAGGTTAGAATTCAGGAGGAGGATATCCCAAAAACCGCATTCCGGACTCGCTACGGCCATTACGAGTTCTTAGTTATGCCTTTCGGGCTAACAAATGCGCCAGCAGTGTTCATGGATCTCATGAATCGAGTCTGTAAACCCTACCTCGATAAATTCGTCATCGTGTTTATTGACGATATTTTGATATACTCGAAGAGTAAAGAAGAGCACGAGCAACACTTGAGATTAATTTTAAAGCTTCTAAATCAGGAGAAGTTGTATGCAAAATTCTCCAAGTGTAACTTCTGGTTACAAGAAGTGCAATTCCTCGGTCACGTTATAAACCATCAAGGAATACACGTCGATCCAAGTAAGGTTGAAGCAGTTAAGAATTGGCAAGCGCCTAAATCGCCAAAGGAAATCCGCCAATTCTTAGGCTTAGCTGGATATTATCGTCGATTTATAGAAAACTTTTCCAGCATTGCCCAACCTTTAACCCTTCTGACCCAAAAGGATCGAAAGTATGAATGGGGTGAAGAGCAGGAAACGGCGTTTCAAGCGCTAAAACAAAGATTGTGCCAAGCGCCAATCTTAAGTCTCCCTGACGGAGACGATGGTTTTGTCGTGTATTGTGACGCATCCCGGAGAGGGTTAGGATGCGTGTTGATGCAAAATAATAAGGTTATAGCCTATGCTTCTCGACATTTAAAAATCCACGAGAAAAATTACACTACTCATGACTTAGAACTGGGAGCAGTTATCTTCGCACTTAAAATCTGGAGACATTATCTCTACGGTACAAAGTGCACCATCTTCACCGATCATAAAAGTTTGCAACACATATTCGATCAGAAAGAACTGAATATGAGGCAACGAAGATGGGTCGAGTTATTAAGCGACTATGACTGTGACATCCGTTATCACCCCGGCAAAGCTAACGTCGTAGCCGATGCCTTGAGTAGGAAGGATCGGGTTAAACCATTGCCAGTGCGAGCGTTGGGGATGATAGTCCAGTCGAACCTTTCGGATTTGATTCGAGTCGCTCAACGCGAGGCGTTGAAAGAGGACATATTGGAAAAAGAAGGACTTTACGGTAACGAGAAGAATTTCGAACAGCGCGTGGACGAAATTCTTTATTTCAAAAATCGGATTTGGATCCCGACCCTCCATGACCTTCGTGAATTAATCATGGACGAAGCACATAAATCAAAATATTCCATACATCCGGGATCGGATAAGATGTACAAGGATGTGAAGGAGTTCTACTGGTGGCCGGGTATGAAAAAGGATATAGCCACATACGTCGGCAAGTGTACGACGTGTGCGAGGGTTAAGGCGGAGCACCAGAAACCCTCGGGAATGTTACAACAACCGGAAATTCCTGAATGGAAGTGGGAGCAGATCACGATGGATTTTGTGACACATCTCCCCAAGACGTCCCGAGGACATGATGCAATTTGGGTAGTCGTTGATCGATTAACCAAATCGGCACATTTTATTCCGATTAGAAATAACTATAGCACAGAGAGATTTGCGCAGATTTATATAAATGAAATTGTGTCTCGTCATGGGATACCCATCTCAATCATCTCCGATCGGGATAGCCATTTCACCTCTAAGCTTTGGCAAGCTGTGCAAGAAGCGCTGGGAACGCGTATTAATCTAAGCACAGCTTACCACCCTCAGACCGATGGTCAGTCTGAGAGGACCATCCAAACCTTGGAGGATTTGCTTCGTGCATGCGTACTGGATTTTAAGGGAAATTGGGATCAACATCTCCCACTCGTTGAATTTTCCTATAATAACAGTTACCATAGCAGTATAAAAGCAGCACCTTATGAAGCATTGTATGGACGGAAGTGTCGATCACCACTCTGCTGGACCGAAGTGGGCGACACACAGGTTATTAGATCAGATCTGGTCCAGGAAACGACCAGCAAAATCCTTGAAATTAAGAACAATCTGAAGGCCGCACGGGATCGGCAGAAGAGTTATGCCGATACCCGTAGAAAACCGTTATCATTTGAGAAAGGTGATAAAGTGTATTTGAAAGTATCACCTTGGAAAGGAGTAGTCAGATTTGGAAAGGCGGGGAGGTTGGCCCCTAGATACATTGGACCATTCGACATTACTGCAAAAATCGGTCCTGTAGCATACCGATTAGAACTGCCTGATGAATTAAGTGCAGTTCACAACGTGTTTCACGTGTCGAACTTGAAAAGGTGTCTGTCGGATGAGACATCGGTGTTACCCTTAGAGGGTGTACAAATAAGTGATCAGCTTAATTTCGTAGAAGAACCCATAGAAATAGTGGACGGGAAAATCAAGCAGCTTAGACACAATAAGATCTCGTTGGTCAAAGTTAGATGGAACTCGCAACGAGGCCTAGAATATACTTGGGAACTAAAGGACGAATTTCGGAAGAAATACCCCCACCTATTTCCGCAAAAGGAATTAGTTGATGCGTAAAATTTCGAGGACGGAATTTTTATAACGGGGGGAGAATGTAACGATTCCGGCAAATTCAGGTATACCCTAGCCGGAATATACCATTTATGTGTTATTTAATACTGAATATATGAATTATAATGTGTTTATACGAGTATATAAGATTCACAGTACGAATTATACTCGAATATACAGCTAGTCGTATTGAAATTACGATTAATCGATGAACGATTATTGAAACCCGAACGAATCGGGGATTACATTATAGACGAAATATATAATGTTTAGTGATGTGTACGAAGTATTAAAGCTTCGGGATAAGTGAATTATAGCACAGCAAAAGGATTTCGATTTATTAGTACGTCGGTACGTTAAACGAAACCTTTAACATCAAACCAAGCAAGAGACGATCGATCAAGCCGAAAAAGATGCACAATGACCGACAATATGATGTGTTGAGTCAATAAATGTCATGGTTTAAGTTTTTAAAGATTTTAAATCGGTTTTATATAAATTTTATTTTTAAGCCGAAAAACGACCGTTTTAGCCTCGTTTTAAGCCGAATTAAGTGTTTAACCGAAAAACGAACTGAACCAGATTATCCACAACATTATCCGGATTACACAATCCAAATGTGTGGCCATGGTTTGAGATGTGGGCCCCCCCCACCTTACAATGGACCGATCGGTCCATAGTCTCACACACACACACTTCATTTTCTTTTTTCTAACATCCAACTCTCCAAATCCTCTCAACCCTTTACACATTCATCCAACCTCCTTTGATTTATACCAAGAAACCGAGGTAAAGATCGGATTATAGTCGTGTTCATCGTCTTTTTCTCGAGTCATTTACAAGAAAATGAGGTTTCAAGTGAAAAATGGGTGAAAACCCGAGACGAAACCGATTCTTGCATGATCAAGTGATGTATACAAGTTATACAAGGGATCTTGGTCCAAGAAAGGAGTTAAAAGAGTCAAAAACGAATTTTTACGGTTAAAATCTTTGTTTTGATGTCTTAACCGAAACCATGAAAGAAATGGCTTGATTGTGGGTATAACTTGCTTGGTGTGGTGTTATTGTGCTTGTAGGTGTTGTAGCTAGTTGCTAGCAAAGGCTAGAAAGCAAGATCTTTGCGATCTAAAGCTAGAAACACAAGGTAGTTCGGTTTTTCGTATGAGTTGTAAGATTTGGACAGATTGTGGTAGACTTAGAGTTGAGTCATGAAATTTCACAGAGATGATCTACACATGAAAATATGAGATCTGTGAAATTTTGGTAATTTTTAGGTAAAGGATGAATATTTGGTGAATTTAATGCTCGGTTTTGGCTAAAAATGGTGAAAAATAGCTAAACATCATGAAAAATTCTGGAAAAATTTAGATAAGCTTTTTATAACATATAAAAGTCACACACAAAATTTCAGGTCCATTGGAGAAGTCTAAGTAGGCTTTTCGGTAAAACGAGTTCTAGGGTGTTCTAGCTCGGTTTTGGTGAAAATGGCATGAAAAATGAGTTTTTGGTTCTGTAAAAATTACTGGGAACTATATGGATGGCAGGAGTCATCCCAGAAATGTTTGGGATTTTTCTAAGGTCGTTTGGTATTTTCGACATATTTGGTGTTTAAATGACGTTTAAAAATAGATAAATAAATGTTAAATATAAAAATTAATTCTGGAAATATTTTTATAAAATTCCTTACTGTCAAAAACTGATTTGTGCAAAATTTCAAGATCCTAGAATAAACGGATAATTATTTGTGCTAAACAGAACATAAAAACAAACTTTTAAAGCTTAAAACGCGTAAACCGGCAAAGTTCGCCTAAGCGAGCTGACTGGTGTATAAAAACCATAAAAATGGACTATTTTCATGAAACTAAGTTAATCAAGTAAAAATAAATCATCCGAAAATAGTTCGGATGATTTGGGTAATTTTACCCGATTTAGTCGTTTCCGGTATATTAAAAACGGAAACGGGCCCCGCGGCCAAACGGGGTGTCTAAACCGAGCTCTAATTTCACCACTTTAATTAAAATATCATTAACAACTATTTTCGGGTCGTATGTGGCCAAACTCATTTTTGAAAACATAAAGACGAATAACCGTGCTAGGCACGCAAAACGAGAAAACAAATTAATGGTAGTTTTGACTAAAGAACTCTAAGTGATATCACAATCTAAGTCCTGAGAAGTGTATCGGGGTTAACATTGTCCCCGGATCGTGTACGGTACTGGGTTAACAGTGTCCCCAGACGTACCAGTTAACACGAATTTAAGTTATATTAATAGAAATTGTGTAGTAACGACTTAGGGATCGTATTACAGATCCGGACAGGTAGCCGTGCCAGTATTACATCTCTGCTTACCAAAAAGGTGAGTTTCACGAGCCCCTTTTATTGAACTGTTTTAAATATTTTCCCGGGGCGGAAAGCATGTTTTTATCAAAGTGTTTAAGTACATGCCGATCGCATGGAAATGAATGTATTTATATAATGTTTATTGTACGGGGATCGTACGGTAATGTATTAAGATGGCAATTGTCTGAGTTGCTAATATTGTAAGGCCCGAAACAGTGTACTGGGTTAACAGTGTCCCTAGAGATTGTTAAATGTATTTCTGGGTTAACAGTGTCCCCAGAGGTTGTTAAATGTATTTCTGGGTTAACAGTGTCCCCAGAGGTTGTTAAATGTATTTCTGGGTTAACAGTGTCCCCAGAGGTTATTAAATGTATTTCTGGGTTAACAGTGTCCCTAGAGGTTATTAAATGTGTTTCTGGGTTAACAGTGTCCCCAGAGGTTATTAAATGTGTTTCTGGGTTAACAGAGTTTTCACTTGTAGGCTCAGCATAATTACATCATTAATTTATGATTATTAAAATGATTTGTCATGGTTTATTTAAATTAGTGAAACTCACCAACTATTCGTAGTTGACCCGTTTTCTTTACATGCTTTCTAGGTACACCCAAATTGGAATGAGTGATACGTGCTTGATGATGTGTGCTATTTTGTGGAAGCTTAAGGGTCTATATTTTGTTTTAAACATGTTAACGTACTATTGGTAAAACTTATGTGATAACGCCTAGTCAGTAACGAAACTCGGAACAATGTAATACGTTTAAATTATTGTAGTGGTGTTTTCTTTATAAGCAATGCGGTTGATATCAGATGTGTCTGTTGCATCCCGTGTACGTTTCCGCTGCGGTTACGGGGTGTTACATAACATTTTCATGTTATCTAAGGTTTTGGCGTTTTCACGTCACTCACGTTTGGGCTAAATCCCGGTTTGGGCGAGTCCCCAGTTAACATTCGTATCCTTGGGCCAGTTCCCAGTTTGGGCTTGTCCCCAGTTTTTGGGCTTGTCCCCAGTTTAACACCAGTTTGGGCTTGTCCCCAGTTCACGGGCTTGTCCCCAGATTACACGGGCTTGTCCCCAGTTTATTGGGTTTAATCCCAAATAATATCATAAGTTATTTGCATCAGGTATCATAAATTAGATTCTGAGGATCACCGAAGGATCAATACTTGTGGATTCAAAATCCTTAAATTCAGTTTTATAAGGATTGCAAAAGGATCAATACTTATGGTAACTTAGGTCTAACCAGACCTTACGGTATGATTTCTGTTTATCGATTTACACTTATTTGATTTCAGTTTATATCTTTATAGATATAAGGATTCATTATTCTCAATCTATTTTTATAAGGATTTAAGATCCTTGTTTATTTTTGCAAGGATATTTTATACTAAAAACTTTTTACTAAAGAATATTTCTCAAAACTTTCAACAAGTCTAAAGCCATATCAGACAAACTTTCAAAATAACAGACAATCAACAGATAGTTAAAAGATACTATTTATTAAACTTACTTGCAATTACCAAAAATCTTAACCCAGATTTCATCATTCATAAAAATGGACCATCCATCCGGGTTAAACAGGTGTTACTAGATGTTCATGATTTGCAGGGAGAAGGATATACAATCGGAAGGGAAGTTCCCAAGGAAACTCCATTGATATGTGACAATTATAACCGGCTTGTCAAATCTCATATGTTTTTGCAGGAAGTTTGAATTTAAAGGAAAAATGATAGCTGTGATCTTATCAAACCCGCCATTTTGGGGGCAATTGTTAGTGCACAGAAATTTGACATTGTGGATATGTTATCCTGGCATATATTTTGGGTCAGTTATCTTTAGCGTGTGTTCCAGATCCCGTCAGGATCAAGGATCCACAGTACTTATTATTTATTAACGGTTGTTCTCATGTGTAGTTTTATATTTAGCAGGTATAACGGTTAGAAGACTCAGTCTATCCACTAACTTGCAATCAAGAAGATATTGACGTTTCTGGATCAATTATCCTTCTGAAGAGTTCCAGAGCTATGTCAGGATCATGGATCCTCGGTATTTGGTGCTATTAACGGCTGTTTCTTATATGAAAGCTGATATTTATCAAGTGTAACGGCTCCAAGACCTGGTCTACCCCTTATTTCGCAGCATGAGTGATGGAGAACGTGGTCAAAATGGCAGTTGCGATTATATTGAAGGCAATGGTGGATTTTTAGGGATTATTAGTTAATAGTCTTTATTATTCATAACTCCATAGAGTTATTATCTTTTATGTATAAATAGAGGTTATGATCAGCTAGGAAACACACCCCAATACACCCAATACACTCTGCTCTCTACGAACACAGCAATACACCACACACTTAGAATTACTGTAAACACTGATCATAATCTCCAACCTTGTATCCTCATTTTTCATATTAATAAACTTGACGGTGATAGTTTTCACCGTCCGAGGGTTTTTGTGCCGGAGATTACTATAATCACGTACCATCCGACCAAAGATTACACTGTTAATATTTGACCGAAGTAATTCGACCAAAGATTACCTTGCTAGTTTTTGACGAAGTAAGATTATCATAATCAAGGGTTTTTTCCCTCGTGATCAAATCGTTGTGTTCATCAAAATTTCGATTATATATTCGCTCTTATCATCATAGCACTAGACCTAACAATTACGAATTTGGATACATTATCCTTTAGTGATTTTTGTCCAAAACAAAAACCTGCTACTGATATGAAGTTTTTCACCTGTTATAAGAAGATAATAATAATAACAGAATCAATGAATCAGTTACCATCCAATTTTTGATTAGCAAAACATTCATACTTATACTAAACTAAAGACACCACTATACATCACACCTTTTCTAGTGGTGAATATATAACTACCTTGTAACTAAGTTGACAATAGGACTTAGGTTATAGGCCTATAATGAACCGAACATCAGTGAACTGTTTGTGGACTGTTTGACGAGAAATTTGTTTATTTAATAAACGAACAAACACAAACAAAACTTTTGTTCGTTTAACTAAACGAACGAACATGAACATCGCGTTTCATTCGTTCGTTTACGATCATGAACGTTCATTTATGTTCTTTCATATATGTTTGTTTACATATTAATAAAAAAAAAGTTAACAGTATATGTATTTTACAAACTCTATGTTACATATTAATAGAAAATAATTAAAATGGTGTTCATTTATGTTTATTTGGATTCGTTTACATTTATTCATTTATGTTTGTTTATATTCATGACTGTTCGTTTAGATTTTTAATGAACGAACACAAGCATATTCCTTTTTTAAACGAACGAACATGAACATAAGTTATCGTCTAACTAAGTGTTCATGTCCGTGTTCGCTTAAAAATCGAGACTTTCATTTTAACAGTCATGCCCCAAAGATCGTGTCGGCTTAGAATTAGCCAATACACACGTATATGTAGTGATTTCGCTTGTGGTTGTGATTTTGCATAAATACAGATCCATGTTCATAAAAGTATGTCGATGTTCTTATTAAACGAAGCGATATTTGAATAAGGACGGTTCAGTAAAATAAATAAAGAAACTTACAGGAGGTGCTCCATCACAAAACTCAACAACTCCTCTGTTGATCATGTTACCCTGCAAAGTGACCAGGGCACTTCATAGATTTTGATTTTGTTACACAAAGTTTTATTATTACTGGGAAACTGCTAAAAATGTGAAGTAGTCTTAATATTCATTCAATTTGTATCCAAGAATATACTTATGCCTTTTTAATTTTTTTTTTTTTTTTTTTTTTTTTTTTTTTTTTTTTTGCATTTGGGCTTGTTTGGTGATGAATGGGAGCAATTTTGCTCGGATGCAAGATAGAGGATATTGGCATGTAGCAATGTTTATGGGCTGCTGAAGTTTCATCTGTGCTTATATCATTGCATAGAAGAATTAGAAGATGTTTTTTGTTAGAGAGGAGGGGACAGGTAATATTCATGCACCGACCAATCATACACAGTTATTTTATTTATACCCTTAAGTACCCACAAACCAGAAAATAACTGAAAACACATATATGTAGCGATTTCGCTTGTGGTTGTGATTTTGCATAAATACAGATCCATGTTCATAAAAGTATGTCGATGTTCTTATTAAACGAAGCGATATTTGAATAAGGGCGGTTCAGTAAAATAAATAGACTTACAAGAGGTGCTCCATCACAAAACTCAACAACTCCTCTGCCGATCATGTTACCCTGCAAAGTGACCAGGGTACTTCATAGATTTTGATTTTGTTACACAAAGTTTTATTATTACTGGGAAACTGCTAAAAATGTGAAGTAGTCTTAATATTCATTCAATTTGTATCCAAGAATATACTTATGCCTTTTAAAGTTTTTTCTTTTTTTTTTGCATTTGGGCTTGTTTGGTGATGAATGGGAGCAATTTTGCTCGGATGCAAGATAGAGGATATTGGCATGTAGCAATGTTTATGGGCTGCTGAAGTTTCATCTGTGCTTATATCATTGCATAGAAGAATTAGAAGATGTTTTTTGTTAGAGAGGAGGGGACAGGTAATATTCATGCACCGACCAATCATACACAGTTATTTTATTTATACCCTTAAGTACCCACAAACCAGAAAATAACTGAAAACACATACCCACAAGTACCCTAAAGCCTTTTTTGTTTAAATTTAAAAATAAAAAAACAATTAAATGTAATTAAAATTAAAATTTCATTGAAATATTAATGGGTGTTTAATTTTTCAAAAACCAATGGGTTTGCCATGTGGTAAACCTTTGACACAAATTGCAATTTGGCAAACTACCCACATAGTTAGGGGTGAGTTTGCCATATGGTAAACAACCCATAAACCTTATCCACACTAGTGCCCCTTCCCTTCTTAACCCGATAATTTATTCACTCAAGATCTGTTCGTTGTCACGTACACGATAGCTTCTCCTATGATCGGTCTTCTTCAATGTATCAAGGGTTTAATCTCTCAGTAGCATACCTGATCAGCCTTCATCTTGGTGCGATGTGTATTGTCATTATTTGGTGCTCATCGTCTTCGATCGGTATTATCTTTTTTGATATATTTTTATCTGGATTCATTATTTGTTTGATAAAATCTTCTGATTATAAAGATCGGTTCATTATTTGTTAGTGAAGAACTCATCATTTGTGAGAGTTCTTCTAGGGCTGGTGGTACTTTTGGTTTGGGCACCGTTCAATCTATATCTATATTACTAGAAGAGTGCCCGCGCGATGCAGCGGGAAACTGGAAACGCATACTTTGATAATCATGTAACAAATTTTTGGGTGTTTATTATTTTGTTTGAAATTGTAAGACTGTTCAGCAGTTTGGTTTCATGGTTGAAACCGGAGCTGGCCATACATATTGAAATGCTAATTCTTTACTTATTTAGTATTAGATATAATATATATTAGACATAGTTAAAATATAGTTAACCAAAGTTTTATTTAAATACGAGCAAACTCGTGTATTACAACTTTAATTTAGCCAAATTTCCAGTATGGTTTTTTATAGTCTTTGTTCCTATTTTGATTTCGCCTTCTATTTATTCTAATAAGGTTTATTATTTATGTGACCAAAGTTATATTTGTTCATAGTATGATTCTCTTAATAATGTATTAGTTGATGCTTAATTTGAAGTGAAGGTATATGCAGATTTATAATTCTTATTTTAAATTTTAAACTCTAAGTTTTTTTTATCGAAGTATAAACTATATCGGAACCTAATCGTTGGTAATGGTTCGGTTTAGTTGGGTTTTAATTAGAAATAGTTTACTTTCGGTTTTCGACGACAACAAAAAATGGGTAAAGTTGGCTCATGATTTAATTTAAAGCCATCAAAAGCAAACCGCAAACAATTTTGCATTTTTTTTTACTTCAAAAACTATAGCAATATCATACTTAAATTAAAGATAATAAAATGTTCGTTTTTATGATGCCATTTATTTTAAAAAATATTAACGTACGAAAAAGTTATGATCGTTTAAAAATCGTGGGGGTAGTTGGGTTAAAAGTGAAAATAAAATAATAAATAAGTAAAAGATAAAGGACCAAAGTTGTAATTTGAAGGGATGAAACTTGTAATTATTTTGAGAGAATTGCAAATGCACGTTAGATTTAATGTTATAATGACACTTTTGTCCCTAGTTAATGTTGTACATCATGCATAAAATGCTGTAAATTACTTAAAGATAGCGTCTTAATTTGCCCATCAATGGTGTATTATATATAGTAAAGATATTATTAAGCATAAGTGATGGGCAAAAGAGTCATTTCACAATTAAAGGCCAAGGACAAAGAGACAATTCATAATATGGCAGGAAAAGTAATTTGCCATTACATCGTTTCGTCCTTCAAGCGTCTCGTACAAGTTTACGAAGCACCATGTTTTGTGTATTTACTCTTGTATTCTTTGTGGTTATATATTTATGATGCCATCAATTCAATAATAATAATAATAATAATAATATTATTATTATTATTATTATTATTATTATTATTATTATTATTATTATTATACGGGCAGCCATTAGTATCCTTTGTGGTTATATATTTATGATGCCATCAATTCAATAATAATAATAATAATTATTATTATTAGTAATATTATTAGACGGGCAACCATTAGTATTATTACTAAACGAGTGCCCGCGCGATGTAGCGGGAAATACGGACATTGGTAATTACATTATAGATTTATAGGTGTTTATCGTTTCGTTTGTGTGAAACCATTTATTGGTATATGTAGATTCATAGTTTTTATTTTAAACTTATTTTAATATCGAAGTTGTTTGATCCCCTGACTTACACTCGTTCTAATCAATAACTCAGATCTGATTCAGATCTATATGTTGATATTGATTATACGGATCTAACTCTTTTATACCTCAGTTTGATTGTTATGTAATATATATATTATCAATATAAGATTAATGTGAAGCTTGAGAGAGAGAGAATACTTTAAATATTTCTGAATAATGTTAATTCTCTCAAAACTTCTCCTTGTTACAAGTGAACAGTGGTTCACTATATATAGAAGACGATCTGGTTCGCTAACATCCCCTAGCGAACCAGAATCCCCTTCGTTAACTTAAATTAACTTAACGAACCACCCCCTGATTCGTTAACATCCCCTAACGAATCAGGAGGGAATACATCATAAAGTCCTAGTTCGCTAACATTCCTAGCGAACTAGACCTAACCTTAACGAACTAGTCTTAGTTCGCTAACATTCCTAGCGAACTAGACATGACATAACGAATTAGATAAACAAACATTAAATATTACATTAAAATAATCAAATAAACATTTAACGATAATTACAAAGACTCGAGACGCAAAACCGTGCACTAACAGACACCCCCTCGTCTTGAGCTCTTTGTCTTTAATTTATTTGAAACGCTTTGTCTGCCAATCTCTGCAACTATGAATCCTGTGCTCATGGCATACACGAACAACACGTTGGAATTGCATTGCCAGGTCGTAATCTTCTTGGCGTTCAAACAAAATTTGCTTCCTGTGTAGCACGTCATTGTCTGTCTCTGATAAATTAACCAACCACATCGGGTCGATTATCTTGATGAGCTCAGTTTGTAGTCCTCGACCACGAACAATAACGGCCTCGCCAGTACGATTGTCGTAGTACCAACGGTTGAAAGACAGATAAATATCTTGCGGCATTGTCTTCACATGAACTCTTTTCATTGTCTTTGGTGGCTTCACTTTCAACACAAGTTTCTTCCAGCCAGTCCTCGGATCAATCTCATCAGTACGTTTACGTCTTGGGACCTGGGGCTTGAAGAACTTGAAGCCATGATTGACCTCGAACAGTAAGTGTTGATGAAACCACTCAGCAGTTCGGTTGCCCCCACGATTGATAAATGGACGTCTCGCGAGGGTGTGTACATCCCAACGCGGTAATGTTAACACATCCATTATCCTTTCGTAATATTGCACACCTTTTTCCTATTTCACAATACATACTTTCAGGTCTGAATCATAGAACCAGGAGACAATGTCACCATCTACCTTAGAAACTGTCTTGAAGGTAGTCATTTGATTTGCCTCAATCCAAGCAGCAGCAGTATCCTTTCTTTCTTTATCTACATACCGAAAAGCACTGATGATCTTACCCACTTTCTGGCGTTTGAACCATCTTTCAATATCATCATCAGTCACTTCTTTGAGTGAAGGAACCGTTCGCTGCACAATCTTCTCCAAATCGTCCTCAGTTTCTTTAATTACGTCTTCATGAAATACCGGAGCACCTTGATCAACATTTGCGTGTTGATACAAGTCCGGGTACTCTTCAGCAATAACATCCTCCATTTCAATCTCCTCGTTCTCATAAATAAAGTCTGTATTCATAAATACTGGATCATCTTCCATTTCTTCCTCATTGATCACTTCGACATCGGGCTCAGTCTCTAATGTAGTCAGCTGATCGTCATTCAGCCCAAGTAGAATCGAGATCTGCTCCCTTGTCAAAGATCTAACCACAAACTCACCAATCTGTATCTCATCTCTGTTCACCATACTTCTAACTATCCCCAATTCATCAATAAATATTACCGTGTTAGCCTCAATCATCTCTATCGGCTTGGCCGCTGTTGGATCTTGAAATGAATTATCTGTTTGTTTGAATCATCAGCGCCACTCACACCAGCACCAGAGGATGAACCATGTGATTGTTTAGGCTCACCTCCTGCATCAGACTCGTCAGGATCATCATCGTCATTTTTGAGTTTCTTGAGGGCATCATCTTTACAAGTTAATTGTAAAATTAACTCATCTTGTTCTTTCAATTTCACCCCCTGAGACTCAACAATCGCACGCAACGACTTGGTCTCCTTCTGACAGAACGAAATTTAACTCATCATTTTTCTTTGATTCTCCATGAGTCGTTCTTGATTGAGTCGTTCAGCTGCCATTTGGTTTTCATATAAGTGTAACAGATTAAGCAGCATTTCTGTTTGACGTCCAGGTGACAAATTGTATACAGATGGATGAACTGGTTGAATAGGACCCTGAGGCCAAGTGATTCTCATGAAAGAGACATCACTAGGCAGAGACGGAGGAAACGTAGTTGTTGGCAGAGGAGGAGGTCCCATTGTAGTTGTGGAAGAAACGGTTGACAGCACAGCAGGAGGCCTCGGCATCTCGGTCAACGCCGTTTGAGGAATTAAGCCGAGCCTCTCATGTGACACCATCGTCGTTGTTAATGTGAGCATCGGGGTGCTAGTAGTTAGCGGCACCGCCGAGCTTTGAGTAGTTGATTGACGAGGTGGTGGTGCACCAATAATTACACCAGCCCCAGAGGACACACGGGGCTTCTTAGGTGGCTCATCAGTAGCTACAGCCTTGCCTTTTCGTTTTCATTCTTGCTGAGCTTTCATGGTGGCAGCTAGAGCAGCATCAACTGCATCTTGTTGTTCTTTCAGAGCTCGCTCACCAGCTCCAGCATCACCATCACCATTGTTATCATCATCATCACCTCCATCATTGTTCCCAACTTCTCCCCCTTCACGCTCAGAATCCGAATCATCATGGATCCAGCGCTCATTAGGAGGACATACATAATCAGGGTTGATTATATGACCAATCATCCTTTTGTCCTGCGGCTTATCCTTCCGATAAATTAACATCCGATGCACCGTTTCGGCTTTCATATGTTCCATATCAAGAACATCATTCACCAACGATCGATCAATCACCAAATCCGGTATCAGATCGTGAATAATCAATTGTAGAAATCGTGGATACATCAAGAACTTCTTTGTCGGTTGAGTTTGATGAACTTGCTTTTTCAAATGATCAAAGATGAGTTCTGAATAGTTGAATGGCTTGTTCAGAATTAAAGCAACAAACGCCGATTGTAGGCTCAGTCTACATTCATCGAAACCACCGCGACGTCCACTCAAGCAATGAAGCAAGACATGCAACAAGTACTTGTAAGGTGGACACAACCCATTCTTGTTCAACACGGACCGAAGAATATCACCCCCATAATTTAATCTTGTAAATAAACCCCTGACCAGCGTTCTGTCAAACTCACTCGGGTAATCGTCACTGTCGTCAAACTGAAGTACCCGACAAATGACCTCTACATCAATCGTGATCGGAAGTTGATTAATTGTAGCTTTAACCCAATTACTTTCCTCAACATATATCGCCGTGTTCCAGAACTGCCTGATTAAACTAAGATACACCTTAGGTTTAGCAGTGATTGCATAATGTATCTTTGAACGGCGTAAGAAATTCAACATTGCTCCGAACGTCCTTAAATCAGCCACATCATGATCGACATAAGCACAGATGTTGTGCTTCTTATCGAACGGTAATAAGACCATTTCAGCTTGTTGTGGTGGTTGTACTTGTGGTTGTTCCTGTGGTTGTTCTTGTTCAGCCATGATTTACTGTATAAATAACACGTATATGAGAATAGAGATCACCGTATATATTCAAAAGATAAATGTATTTACTCTAGTTACGCATATTTGACGATTTAAAACCTTTAATTAAATTAATTGAATATTCAATTTAATTAATTTATAAAATTAATAATATATATATATATATATATATATATATATTTTAATTTTTTTTATATATTGTCATTCGTTAATAATCACCCTGATTCGTTATACAAAGATAACGAATTAGGCGATTCGCTATCAAGTAAATTACTTAACGAACTAGACCTAGCGAATCACTAATTAAGTTAACGAACTAAACTCTAGTTCGTTATATTTTAAGCGAATCAAATTCTGATTCGTGTGACATCTTATTCGCTAAGTTAATTCGTATGAAATCTTAACGAATTGGACACGAAACAGTTCCAATTCGCTAAGACTAACGAATGGTCAAAATTATGACTTTTTCTTTGACTCCACTAAGTCAAAGTCAAAATTATCAAGAACAATAATAGTCAACATAGTAACCCAGATTCAATTTGGCCATAATAATCGTTGAACTATCACGATAATCAGCTCGTTGAGCTCGGAAACACCTTCGTTAATGTAGGTGAATGAGATTGAGACTCATTACCTAAGTGTCCTAAGGATCAACGAACCAACAGTAACCATCAAGAACACATAATCATAATTAACCCAGAAAACAATAATCAAAAGATGATTAGAGTTCACCAAGGGTATCGGAAAGTGATTCCAATCAAAATAATATCAAAATCAGACAATTAATAACATAAATTATACACAAATGAATTTCAAAAGTTCAAAACCCTTAAACCCCTGAAATATCATAATTTAACAGTTAAATCAATGTCGTTTTTGACGAAAATGCTATCGCCAAACACATGTATACCTTAGTCACTCAAATTGATCTTTGAAATGTTCAACTTTAAAAATCGAAAATATCAGAGAATTTGAACAGTTACTTAAAAATGAAGAAAGAAGACGAACAGTGAAATGCTTATTCGTTATCTTGTCTTATATAGCGAAACACGAAACCCTAGGTACAGCTTGCACGAATCAGACGATTCGTTTAACTTTAAAGTTAGCGAATTAGCCCATTCGCTAACTCAATTCGTTACCTTATGTTAGCGAATCACAATGTGATTCGTTAAATTAAAGATAGCGAATCAAGACACGATTCGTGTCATGATTCGTTAAATATGTATAACGAAGGGATGATTCGTTACAGAGTGCGGAAGCGAATTAGGTTAGCGAACCAGATGCTAGTTCGCTAAGGAATCACCTAGTTCGTTATCCATAAATAACGAATGGATTTTAGCGAATTAAACCCTTTTTATTTAATTTTAAATTAAATAAATAAATGAATAAATTAATGAAGTAAATCAATAAGTTAAATTATCGAGAAATCCTTATATCCCGACAACCTAATACGTTAAAATTGTTTCAGATTTCTGAAACATAACTTAAATTTTATTTAAATATTTTGTATAAAGAGAACAAAACTATTTTTGGTATTTTGTAAAAATTTAAGAATTAAAGGATGTATTTACAGAAAAAAAATCCGAACAATTAAAAATAGACAATCTTTTTGCATTTTTCAACGATTTTACCAAAAGCAGTACATGTTTTTGTAATTTTGTCGAGTTTGAGCAGAAAATCATATTGACTAAATTGCCCTTCCATCACAGATTTATATTTCAGCGATATTATGACTGGCGATAAGTCGGTCATTGGTATTGTTGTCCACATAAATCTAATAACACACATTCAAGTATTTTTGTGATATGATTAAATAGTTCAATTAGAGCACAGAATATCAGAAATTATCAGCCTCTAATCTCGGTTCAAGCGTAATTTGATTTTTGCCAAATCACTCCAACTTGACTTAAACCATTATATTGTTGATCAAAATTTTAATACCAATTGTAGAAATTTTGAGCAATGCATCAAGTTTCCTTAACTGTGAGTGAGTATGCACGAGTCCATCTGTCGGCTTACATACATTGTATCCCCTGGGGTCCGTTTCTTAATGGTATTAAGACGCACGCAAGGGAGGAACAATTTGTATGACTAACAGCGGATTTTGATCAAGTCAGTAATGTAAATTATACAAGGTACAGCAGTGATCAAGTTTAATGACTTTGGGTTTGCTCTAGAAAGCGAGTGAAATATTCATGCATATGAATACCCAGATGGTTAAACCGCATAAAGACTCACAATATCCAGAAACTTAACGCTTGTTATTTGCTTTATTTGATTTTTGGGTGATCAACAAATATAAGGCTTGAGTATGACTGGTTATTACATTTCTGCCATCCTCACCAAGACGTTTGCTAGAGACTAACACCCCTTTCAATTTGGCGTTTCTTTATGTTTATATCACATACTTTACTCTACTGGGTTGTTTTAAGACCTACCAATGCACCAATGCAATTAAGCACACAGTTTTTTAAGCTTACTTTTTGCTGAACTTGGGGTCAAAATAATCAATGTACTATCATTTTCTCTTTTTGCTTCAAAAACTCAATATTTTGAGGAGCATAAAAACAAAGTAAAGATAAATTTAATCGCCCCAGTTAACTTAAGTTAATAAATAAATGGCTAACCATCAATTCACAAGTGAATCATAGGACCAAGACATGCAAGCATGCTTCACAAACTTAAATAACTGACATAATTTTCAGCGAGAAAATAATCTAAATTTTTTTTTTTGGATTTTCTCTGTACAAACTTTAAAACACAATATTTTTGGTTTTTCAGATTTTTCAGTACAAAACATAAAACACATTCTATTTGGTTTTTCAAAATTTTAAAATGTTTTTGGTTTTTCTAGATATTTAAAAGGAAAGCATTACAGAACAGAAATCACAATATATATATATTTTTTTAAATTTTTTTAAAACATAAAAAAATAAGACTAAATCTATAAAGCAATTAAAAGATAATTACCCTAATTTTAGGATCTCAGTAAGGGTCTTCAATCCATTTAAACCAAGCAAAAAAGTAAAACGTGTTTTATCAAACACTTTGGTAAATAGATCGGCTTTTTGAAAATCTGTGTGTACTTTCTCAAGATCAATTAATTTCTTTTCATAGCAATCCCGTATAAAATGATATCGAATCTCGATATGTTTCGTTTTAGAATGTTGTACAGGATTCTTGGTGATACTTATAGCAGCAGAATTATCAATCAAGATGGGAGTAGTAAGAAACTTCAAACCGTAGTCGCGAAGATGTTGTTGTATCCACAGAACCTGGGAATAGCAACTCGAGGCTGCAACATATTCAGCTTCGGCGATTGAAGTAGAGACCGTTGTCTGCTTCTTACACTGCCAGGAAACAAGCCGGTTTCCTAAAAAATGACATCCTGCAGTCGTTGATTTGAAGTTGATCTTGCATCCTCCATAATCTGAGTCTGAGTAGGCGGTAAAATCGAAAGAATTATCTTTGGGGTACCATAACCCGATGTCAGGATTTCCCCGTAGATATTGCAAAATACGCTTGACCGCTGCCACGTTAGTCACTCGGGGACTAGCTTGGTACCTAGCACACACACAAACAGCAAACATTATGTCGGGTCGAGAAGCAGTTAAATACATTAGAGAACCAATCATAGCACGATAAAGGGTCGGATCAACGGTATCCTCCAATTCATCCGGTGATAAATTGTGACCCACTGGAAGAGGAGTTGAAGGGATTTTTCCGGCAGTTATCTTGAATCGGCTCAATACGTCGTTCACATACTTAGTCTGATGAATGAAGATTCCCTTATCAGATTGATGAACCTGCAGCCCTAAAAAGAAATTCATCTCTCCCATCGAGCTCATTTCGAACTTTGTTTGCATGGACTTCTCGAACTCCTTACATAAAGTGTCGTTTGTAGACCCAAATATAATATCATCAACATAAATCTGGACTAGAAGAAGATCATCACCAACAGTTTTATGAAATAAAGTGCAGTCAACAGTTCCTCGTTTGAAGTCATTATCCGTCAGATGGTCGGCGAGTGTGCCATACCAAGCTCTCGGGGCTTGATGTAAACCATACAGGGCCTTGTTTAAACGGTAAACACGGTCTGGATAATCAGGATCTTCAAAACCAGGTGGTTGTTGAACAAACACTTCCTCATGTAGTTCTCATTGAGAAAAACACTTTTGACATCCATTTGATAAACCTTGATATTCTTGTAAGCAGCATAAGCCAGAAAGATTCGAATCGACTCTAATCTTGCAACTGGAGCATATACCTCGGTATAATCAATACCCTCTTGCTGATGAAAGCCTTGCACCACTAGACGTGCTTTGTTTCTGACAATCACCCCTCGATCGTCCTTTTTACATTTAAATACCCACTTAGTCGGAATAGCTTTCTTGACTCTAGCAGGTTTGTCTATTAAATCCCAAACACCCAATCGTGCAAACTGCTGTAATTCCTCTTGCATAGCTTCTACCCAAGAAGGATCTTCAAGTGCCTTACGAGCTGTCGTTGGCTCAACTTGAGATAGAAAGCAATTGAATTTAGCAATATTCACAATTCCCAAAGAGTGTAAATTAGTGTAAGCACACAATACGTTATTGTCGCTTGACGAAGCAACTTGATGACGTGTACGAACGCCCACATCAAGTTCTCCAATGATATTGTCCTGTGGATGATATCCAAGAATCCGAAGAGTAGGATTTTCAGGAACAACAACATTGTCAAATAAATTAGTGTAATGTTCACCCAACTCGGGAGATGAGACATTATCGCAATCAAGATCAATAACTTGAATCTCAGCTTGATCATCATCGGAAGAGGTAGAGTCACTATCAATAACAACTGGAGGAACAACTTGAGATTCTTCAGTTGTAGCATCGGGTTAACTTCATCTGCATTAGTATTTGAAGAGCATGGGATGTTCAATTGTTCTTCAAAGTATGCTCTAACCAGATCTTCATCGATGTGATCAGTCGAAGGAGTAAACGAATTAAATAAACTATCGTAGTCAAACATCCAGTCTGGACCTTTCCCTTGTGGAGGAGTTGTGTACTTTTGACAGTCCACATGGTACCATTCTTCAACACAGCCAGATGTAAAATTAAATACTCTTTTCTTTGGAGACGCATATCCCAAGAAATATCCTTCGATAGCCTTTTCATCAAATTTACCCAAATCCTTCTTCAACATTGTACACGGACACCCAAATGGTTCCAGGTACTTTAAATTAGGTTTTCTGTTATTTAAAATTTCATAGCTTGTCTTCTTGAGTCGTTTAACTGTTAGAACCCGATTAAGTGTATAACAAGCTGTGTTCACTGCTTCATTCCAAAATTGAATAGGAAGCTTTGAATCAGCAAGCATTGTACGTGCAGCTTCAATCAGAGTTCTATTTTTCCTTTCAGCAACACCGTTTTGTTGTGGTATATAAGGTGCACTATATTCTCGATGAATTCCCTTTTGAATACAAAAGAAATCCAAAATAGTGATTTTTGAATTCAGTACCATTATCACACCGGGTTCTCCTCACCTTTTGTTTGTACAGTGATTCGATCTTGGTAATAAGGTTTTGTACCAAAACAGGTGTTTGATCTTTTGAACTCATAAATAACACCCATGAATATCTTGAATAATCATCTGTCACGACAAGACAATACCAGTCTCCAGAAATACTCGTACGATTCACTGGACCAAACAAATCCATATGAAGTCTTTCAAGAGGAGTATTAATGGAATTCAATAACTTAGATGGATGTGTCTTCTTCTTCTGCTTGCCCTTTTTGCATGCAACACAGTGATCAGATAACTTAAAGTTCTTTAACGAGACACCCTCAACTAAATTATTTGCCATTAAATAATTCATCTTTCTAACATGAATGTGACCCATTCGTCGATGCCACAGAATCGAGTCTTTCTCGGTTGCTTTCGAGACAAAACATGTTTCGATTGATGTTGATATCTTAGAACTCATGTTTAAGACATAAATATCATTTGATCGTGGTGATCGCATGACAACCATGTCCTCGGGAATCACGTAACCCGGTTTCAAGATAAGACACTCTTTGTCAGTAAATATTGCAGTGTACTTTTATCACAAATCTGCGATACACTCAATAAGTTATGATCAACTTTGTCACAATAATTTACTTTTTCAAATGTAATATGACCATTTGAAACATCACCCTCTTGTGTGATCATACCCCCAGAGTTCCCAGCAAACGCTACATAACCACCTTGAATATTTCTTAAGTTGGTTAATAGGTCGAGATTTCCGGTGATATGACGAGAACACCCGCTATCCATGATCCAGTTTTCACCAGAAATGGCCTTGGATGAACCCTACACATAAACAAAAGTGATTAGTTCAAAAAGGCAGCCCAGGCCTCAGTCTTGGGCACCTTTTGGTTTTCTCTTTGATCATTAACATTAGCAGATTTCAATTGTTGTTCAGCCACTTGTGAATAAGTTACTAGCTCCTTAGACTTTCGTCTTAAATAAGCTGCCTGAACAATGTTTGAATTCCTGTTTTGACATAAAGGTTCAGTTGGAATGAATTTTGGTTTCACTTGACCGTGTGTCTCATTGATCTGAAACACCTTCCGAGGATTCACATCAGAGAACAAGATATGAGTATCATCAGCATACGACATTGGTCGTTTCAGAATCTCCTTAACCACTGGAATTGGTTTAGATTTGTCCTTGATAAAAGGATGAAGATTCTGAAAGTTCTGTTGATTACAATTTCTCACAACATGACCTTGTTGACCGCATAAAAAACACGTTCGCATGTCCACATGGTGATGTTTAGAAGAAATTGGAATAGATTATTGATGATGACTCACATTCTTAGTCATGCTTTTAGCAAACTCATCAGATAATTCAAATTTCTTCTTTAAATAAAAATCTAAATTAGAACTGTTTGAAAAACTTTTTAGTGTATCTGTTCCTGTTGACTTAACAAAGTTAATCTTCTTAGATTGTTTTAAAAATTGTTTTGCCTTAGTCAATGGATCAGATGAGACTGATGCTTTCGCTTGAGCATACACACGTTCAAGTTCACGAACCTTGGAAGTTTCATTGTAAAACACACTCTCAATTAGCTCAGGCTTAATGATACTAATTGGAATATCTTTTTCAGTGAACATTGTGTCCATTCCTTTTAACTTAAAAACTCTAGCAGCAGATGGCTTAGAACTAGAAGGATTAATGAAACGCATTAAATCCTCATCAGAAATTTTCGGTTTAACTGACTTCTTTGCCTTCATAGAGTTCACTTTCTTTAAATTTTTCTTTTTCTCTTGAGGTTTGTGTGAACCATACACTGCTTCCTCAAATTCGTGAGGTTTGCACAGAATATGATTAGAACTGGGAATGTTCTTATTTTTGTGTATAATCTCTGGTTCAAACACATCCTCAATAATGACCTCGTCATTGTGTTCAACAAACACCTTTTTGCTTTGGACATGAGATTTTTGAGGAGCAACTTGGGGTTTGACAATTTCAGGTTTAACCATTTTTGGTTTTCCAGAAATTACAGATTCCTTTTGAATCAAATCCTCTTCTTTTCTTGCAAAAAGATTAATTTTATAATCATTATGAAAAGGTGGTGGAATTTCAACAAAACCAATACCTTTCTTAGAATCTTTTTGTTTTCCAGAAACTTCAATAATTTCATTCAATAAAAACGAAGAATTTCGAATTTTACCCAACTTGTTCTTCAACTCAAGAACCTCATTCTCAAGCTCAGTTATTTTAGAACAATGTTTCAAGATTTCCTGAAACGTTTGGTCATTAATGGTCATCTTCACAGATAACTCGGCTTTGAGATCATGATTACTTGTCGAAAACGCTTCAATCTTTTCTCGAGATTTCATTTGAGACTCAAGAGATTGTCGATAAGTGTCCTTAAGAGAAGCAATTTCTCTTATAAGATTATCATTTTGATTTTTCAAAGCTTCTAACTTAGAGTTATTAGATTCACAGTCAACACATGATGCTTTAACAAATGAATTAGAAGAGATAGAATTACTAACCTCATTGATCTTAGCCATGCAAGCAAACATTGATTCAGAAGACTTGTCGCAAGAATCATCAGAATCAGATCCAGAATCATTATCTGAAGACATCACACTAGCAATAGCATCTTGACAATCTTCATGTAACCCAAACATAGCTAAATTTGCTTGAACATCATTGCACAATAGCCTTTGAGACCAATCAGTTCCATCTGCTAATATCGCTTGTGTTGTAGAAGTAGACGGTTTCTTTTCAGCATCACTTCCTCGTGGTGAAGAAGCGTTTTGACTTTGACCACGAGGTCCAGTGTATTCTTTTCTTGGTTTATCGCATTCCTTCGCGAAATGACCGAATTCTTGACAATTATAACATTTCACCTTCAATTTGTCAAAACCCAACTTCTTGTTTAACGCTGGAAGATCTTTTCCAGTTCTCTGCATAAATCTTTTAACTTTACGAACGATCATGGCCATATTCCATTTTAAATCCATGATCTCTAAATCATCCGGATCAATTTGATCATAATCCTCATCTGTTAACTCACTCGTGGCAATTTTACTACTCACCAGGTTTTCATATGAAGACATAAATGCCGTCAGAAAAGCAAAGTTTTGCTCAGCTTCCTTCATATTCACACTAGGAGGTGTAGCAAATGGATTAGTACTAGTAGAACTTCCAGAACTATCTGAATTACCAGCAGAGTAGAAACAAACTTTTGGATCATTAAATAAAGCAGATTCTTTTTCACTTGCGGCATGAGTAAGAAAAGCAGTGATGGTGAGATTGTTGAACTCAGAGGCATACTTCCACCATAGAAAGCCGGATCTTGATTTTCTTTTGAAGACTTTTGACACTTAAGATCATATTCTCTTGCTTCGATCTTTTGTAGGAATTCAAGTGCTGTCAAATCTTCATTCAGAAAATAATCATTCTCTTTCAAAACCATGAGAAATGTTGAATAGGAACTAGGAAGCACACTCTTGATAGTGTCAATTTTATCTCTTTCAGAAATTTCCATTCTCATTTTATCCATTTCAGCAATTAAATGGCTAAATCTGGTAGTCATTTCTTCAACTGTTTCTCCTTTTAATAAATTAAAGTTTCGAAATTGAAACTTGAGCATCACTTTCTTACTCTCAGCTGTGTTTCCCATGCTTCTCATACGCAAATGTTGAAACAAAGATGCACATCTCTTGATACTTCCAACTTGATGAAAAATATTCTCTGGTAAAGCCATAGTCAATGTAGAATATGCTTTTATCTCAATTTCTAAAGCTTTCTTCTCTTCTTGTGAGTATTGAGAGACAGCTTTAGGAGTATACCCAACAGTATCATCACTAATCATTGGTGCAACATAAACCTCATCCAGACAATATGAACAGTCAGGATGAACCGATCCTAAATGTGCACGAAACCGAGGTTCCCATTTGGCGAAGTCACTGAATTTCATCAATCTTGGACATTTAGAATGTGAACCAATCTCGGTATCAAGTTGCAACATCTGTTGCATCAACATATTTTGAGACGCCAATGCGTACATACCAGCCATCTTCAAAAATAAAATATCTTAACGAATCAAAGAACAGTAATAGCGAACTGTGAATAGTTGTAACGAACGGTGATTAGTTGTAACGAACTGTGAACAGTTGTGGCGAATCAAGACTTAACGAATCAAGTCTTAACGAATCAAGTCTTAACGAATCAAGTCTTAACGAATCAAATCTTAACGAATGAGGAGAATAGGTTAACGAATCAAAAGTCAACTAAGCGAGTCAACCTTAACGAATCACAACTAAGTTTCACGAATCACCCAACTGGCGAAACAGATAACGAATGTGATAAAGGCTTAACGAATCACAAGTCAACTTAACGAATTGACTAAACGAATTGACCAAGTCAACTTAACGAACTGATCAAGCGAATTGACCAAGTCAACTTAACGAATTGATCAAGCGAATTGAGATAACGAATCAGCTACAGTTGATAACGAATCAACACTATAGCGAATTATAATATAACGAATCAGGTTGTTACAACCGTTTGTAACAAACTTGATTCCTTTTTGCCACGTGGAAAAAAGTTGTTATGACACAAATTCCAAGACAAACACGTGTCAAACGAATCAGTTATCTAGTTAACGAACTAGATAACACGAATTAATTAACTCACACGAATCAGTTAGCGAACTGATTAGCGAATGGCACGAGTTGATAGCGAATCAAGTTAAAGACTTAGCGAATCGCTTGAAACTTTATAGCGAATTGCCATCATCTTCAAATCTTCAAATATTCAAGAACAAATTTCCAGAAATATGAAGTACAAACCCAGAAATACATCAATTCCAGATCTGTATTACACACTCAGTTGTCAACCAAAACTAACAAATAATATACCAAAATGCTCGTAATCGCAAAACGAATTCAATCCAGCACAACTCGTAACCGATTAACACCATACACGAATCAATTTTAACCAAAACCACTCCCCTGTTCACGGACTCAAACCGAAAACCCAATACACATCACAAATCCAATTCACAATTCAATTCCACACAATTGAACCTCAATTATACATTAACTAAACCAGTTTCACTCTAATCCATCCATAATCAATCCAAAACAACCCAAATTGATTCAAACTCAAACTAAACAGAAAATAAATCAAAAATTATAATAATAACAATCAAAACCAAGTGAATTGAGCCCCGAAAGCTCTGATACCACTTGTTTGATCCCCTGACTTACACTCGTTCTAATCAATAACTCAGATCTGATTCAGATCTATATGTTAATATTGATTATACGGATCTAACTCTTTTATACCTCAGTTTGATTGTTATGTAATATATATTATCAATATAAGATTAATGTGAAGCTTGAGAGAGAGAATACTTTAAATATTTCTGAATAATGTTAATTCTCTCAAAACTTCTCCTTGTTACAAGTGAACAGTGGTTCTCTATATATAGAAGACGATCTGGTTCGCTAACATCCCCTAGCGAACCAGAATCCCCTTCGTTAACTTAAATTAACTTAACGAACCACCCCCTGATTCGTTAACATCCCCTAACGAATCAGGAGGGAATACATCATAAAGTCCTAGTTCGCTAACATTCCTAGCGAACTAGACCTAACCTTAACGAACTAGTCTTAGTTCGCTAACATTCCTAGCGAACTAGACATGACATAACGAATTAGATAAACAAACATTAAATATTACATTAAAATAATCAAATAAACATTTAACGATAATTACAAAGACTCGAGACGCAAAACCGTGCACTAACAGAAGTACAAATGAAACGGAACCTAACCATTGTTAATGGATTTTGTTGGGTAATTTTCAACGGTTTATTTTCAGTTTTTGGCGACCAAAAGCCGTTAATAATGGTTTGGCTCATGATTTAATTTAAGACCATTAAAACCGGACGAAAACGGTTATATGTAAAAAAAATAACTGAAAAGAAACTATAACAATATCATACTCAAATTAAAGAGAATTAAATGCTCGTTTTTATGGTGCAATTTTTAAAAATGATATTAACGTATGGAAAAGTTATAACCGTTTAAAAATCGTTAGGGTATTTGGGTTAAAAATGAAATTATGAAGATTAAATAGTTAAAAGATAAATGAACAAAGTTATAACTATTTCTTAAATTTGCAAAATATGATTAAAGTTGAAGGGCATTCTTGTAACTATTTTGGAGAATAATGAAAGATTTAATGTTAGAATGACCAATGTGCCCTTATTTTAGGTTGTACCATGTGCTTAAAAGTTTGTAAATCCCTTAAAATCCACCGTCTTAATTTGCCCATCTTTCCCTCATTATATATAGTATAGATTTAGAGGCCGTTTGTATTATTATATTTATTAGGGTTTATTATAATCATGTCTCCTCCTTTTCCTAACCCATCATCATTTCAACTGGTCATCTTAATTCAATGCCCAAAGTTAATCAATGGACATGAGGAGCCATCTACTATAAGTATGACCGATGTTTGCAGTGATACATTCCATCCCTCCAACCGTAACATCACGAAAGCAGGTATTGTAATTTTTAGTTTGCTTGAATGTACTATAATTCAGTAGTTATTAGTTTATCATTAGGTGTTTGATCTCATATGTAGGTTTGATGAGATTTAGGAATTTGGAATTTTTTTTCTGACCGTATATTCGTTGCATTCATCTGTTTTGTTTGTATTAATTAAACTGCTTCGTATCTTGTTGGCTCAGATTGGTCTCGATTCTGTGATTCTAGGCATATACTGCAAAGGATATGGATAATCCTTTGTTTTGTTAGTGGTTTTGTACTTATAGTCTTATCTAGACCGATTAATTCACCCCTGAAATCCTCGCAGATTTCACGACTTACTGTTGTTATGGATCCATAAGTTGGTTAAAAAAGAGGTCATCTGTCATGTACATCTCCACATAGTTATGTTTAAATATATAACAAAACAAATATATTTTAAACGCAACAACCACATCATAACAATGGGAAGTACTTCACAATTGTAGGATATCAAGTGTGACTATCATGATGGCCGACTCCCTGCTACGCATCAGCGTAAGCTGGTAAAAAATGAGGCTCCCTCGGAGGTACATCTGAACAACTTACACATTTATGTTTTATCACCTTGTTTTATATAATGTGCTCTTTTAAATTTCCGGCTTTTATCTCTTCGACTTGATTACTTCGTTGTCTCTCTGATTTTAATAAGGCCTGTGCATGATGAAACGTATATGAGAAATGAGATTAGTAATTCTCAGATTAGTAGAGTAACATAGTTTATGTAATCAAGTTCAATATATTGATTTCCTAAGAATTCAACAAATAAATTAATTAAGACAACCACATTGCAGTGCATACAAGTAATCTTTATATCACAAATACTAAGTGGTAGGGAGAGACATTAGAATTTATTTTTAGATTATAATCATTATATTTTTAAAGATTTTGAGAGGGGAAGGGGAGATGGGGGAGCCGTCGGTTTTGGACATGTTAGAGAGCGCAAGCTGACATGGCATGTTTGTCCCTTGGAGATGGCTAAGTAATTTGTTTGCAAATAGGTTTAATAGAAAGCTTAAATAATAGAAATTAATTACTGTTTTAATCTTTTTAATCATAATTAAACAATGTAAAAATGTAATTTAATTGCTTTAAGAATTGATAAATTGGGAAAGAATTCTTGTGGAGTCCACACCTGATAATTTAATTGAAGTTCATAAAACGCATTCTAATGAACAAGGTAAATAGTAGATATCATCACTTTATATGCTTATAAACTTTAGGCTATATCATATGATTTTGCAACTGTTTTTTTTTCTCAATGGCCAACACACTTATGCATGGCGGGTCAAAGTTGGATGGTTTCTTATGGTTAATCTCATCAACCAGCTGTTTTTTCGTGACGTTTTTGTGTTCAGTCCGTCTCATGAAAAGAAAATTTGACTGTTGGAGAAATTGAAGTTTTTGATCCAACCATTTCGTTGACCGAGTCAAAGGTCTTGGAGGAGATTACAACCAAGGGTTCAACCGTTACCATCAAGATCGACGTTAAGTCAATGAAGGATCCAACAAAATGGACCAAACCTGGAAAAACTTTTAAAAATGCTTGGTAGAGTTTCGGTTTGGTTTTAGTTTCAAAGAGTCCTTGTCCGAATATTTCTTGGTTTTGATACTTTTAGAATGATACTCTATAAAATTATGTCTTTGGAATGTTATACGATCTCATAGTGTTAGTTACTTTAGTTTGTAATGTAATGATAGTTGAACTTATATTGTGATTTAAACTAGTAGCAGTGCCCGCGCGTTGCGGCGGGTGTGGCAATTAATTTTTGTTAGATTCCTTTGTCGTTACGCAACCCTCATTCGTTATTTCAACCGCACTTTCGCGATAACATAAAAACCCTAATAACTCTTCTTCACATGTCGTTATTGTACCGATGTTATAGCCAAATTTATATTTGGTTTAGTTTAAGATAAAAAAAATTAATAATTTAAAGATTAAAAAAACAAACACACACGAGATGCGTATCGAGTCAAACCAGGCTGACCCGATTCAAACCGTTGAAAAGAATAATGTATCATCGACATGCTCATTTTTTCACCTATACAAAGACAAACAATAAACAACAATACCAATCTTTTCCCTTTAATAACTAAATAACACGGCAAATTCACATCAACAAATATCAAAACTAATGAATGAGGATTAGGTTTAACTTGGACTAATTTTATTTAACAAAATTACAGAAACATTCTTTACGTTTGGCACACAAAGCTAAATAACGCGAATTAGATTTAACTTACATATTTAGCTCATGACAAACCATAACGACCGTCCATGTAATGTTCTCATTGTTGTATTCTTTTTTTGGCAATCCTGGGCTAGTCGAAAAATTTTGTTTCTGCACTTTCATGCTGACTTCAAAAATTAACAGCAAACATGCAGTTTCATGTTGAAAAATTCAAAGCATGTTGTTAGTCTCAAATGAAGTCAATAATAAAAAATAAAAAAATATATAAATACAATCTTTTATAGTGTAGCAAATTGTAAAATGACTGGGAAATAAAATTTTATAGTAGGGGAATCCTTCACAAGTCTGAATGCACAAAACTAAATAATAGTATTCAAATTCAGTAACAGGTAAGTGCAATCTATATTGCAAACTGAAATAAAAGAAAATTTCAAATTACATTGTGGAAGTCATTTAAAGTCGTTTATAGTAAACTACATTACAAAATCTTGTCTGAATTTCAAAGTCAAGTCAATTGAGAAAATTGCAAACGACATAAAAAAGTACAAACCAACAAACTAAACTGAAATGCATATCATTAAAAGTTAGAAAAGATTTAAAGATTCAACAGTAACAAAATTATCCAATAAAATATCAAATATCTTCTCATCCTCGTTGATTCTTATTAATAAGCAAAACACGATATCCTTTGTTAAGTTCGAGCAAGTGTGTCAAAATGTATTAAATTTTTCTCGTTCGCCCATTTGAGAAACACGAGACCCAAATGACTTGTTAAGTAACCAAAGTAATCAATTCGAAGCTATAAACATAAAGTTTCAAGAAAATTTTATTAAGGGTTCAAAACATAACATTCATTATATACATATGCATACATAAAACACAAAGTTTAGTGTAAAGACGGCTTACTTGGTCATTTTCCAATAAAGCCCTCCAGTTGTGTGCCTCAACAAGAGCTTTTGCAGACCGGTAATAGAGGGCAATCCGGTAGTTCAGGTCACCAAGCCATATTATCCGACTTCATTCAAGAAAACACGAATTTAAGCATCATAATGTTGAAAATGTTATAATTAGAAATGGTAAGAACTTGGCCTTACTCGTGATCGAGGATAGTTTGAGGAGATTTATCGTTTTTGCTTCCTTGAACTCTAGGAAACCAAGTTTGTCTCAAGATTTCCATGAGATCAGCGTTTCTTCTGATCTCATCACCTTCCTTTTGACCCGATGTTAAGTGACTACATATGAGCAAAAGCTTGTTTGGTGCAATGGCATACTAATTGAGATTGAACCCTACAATTATGTCATAATATCAGTTAAAATTTCTCCAAATTATTAAAAAATCATTCTACATAAAAAAGTATTCTAGAGTTGGCAAGATGGCTGGTTGGGTAACGAGTCAAAACACTTTTTTTGTTCATCTAAAAACTTAATTAGAAATAACTAATCTGTTGGTTATGATTATAGAGAAAACATTAATACACTAATAATCAAAAAAATTAGGTAAAACAGTTTGGAAGGTTGACTTATAGACAGCTTTCAACCCGTTTGACCCATTTCCCTCTTAGCTAAATTTGTTAACTTGACCCGTTGACCCACTCGAAATACTAAACAACCCATATGTAATTAAACAGTTTAAAGCTGCAACCTCTATTAAATTCATGAATTAGATTTGACCCATTAACCCGCTGGCAGTAGAGATTTTACCTTGTTTCCAAGATAGCCCATTAATCCTCTACCCACACGACTCTTTCATGTATCGAACATTGTCTCTAAGATCACTCTTTACCCATATTGTGACATAAATACCGACCATTTTCTTACTTGCAACCAAACAGGACCTAGAGTTCTTGGGCCTTTGACCACTAAAAGATTCACAATACTCTGTTTCTTGGTCATGTATGTCGCCGGGTGAATCATCATCTGGCCCATTGTCTTAACCTGAAGACCCAAGATTCGGGTCGTAACCATTGACCAGGTTTCTATACACAGTTCGGTCCGAGCCACTGTATCCACACTCAAGTCTCGGTCGTGACATACCCACATCACGCATTGTTATCCTCATGCTACGGCTCAATGACTGAAACGGGCCAGGGTTTGAAAAAGACGGGTATTAGATTCTTCAAAATCTAAATTCGGATCATAACTTGTGCCTGGAAGACTGTTTAGTGTTCTTCTAATGAGTGCTACCCACTTTTTAGCGCTCCATTGTCTTCTGTGCCCAACACATTACCAGCATTTAGTGGGACAATTTCTTGAAGCCTGATTTTTAATAAAGGTGTCAACTTTAATATGTTTAATAAGATCAAGATTCAATATGCATACAAAATAAACTCACCCAAGAACATAAATGTCGGCTGGAGGTGAAGTATGCAACCAATCTTCAAGATTTAAAGAACCTGTTGATGATTTTTCAGCCACATTCCATGTAGCTACAAAGATCCTATTGCAATATTATATAAAAAAATCCAATAAGAAAAACATGAAAAATCTTAACTTTTAGAGAGTAACAGGTATTTGGGACCGATAACGTTTAAGATTCACTTTTGAAACATTTATCTTATTAACTATCTGGTTACTTATTTTAAATTTACTTTATTCAAAACCTACTTCATGTCCCTCAATCACATGTTAGACTGAAAATTTAAATTTTTAAATCATCATATCAAAGTTGGGCCTGATATCGGTTAAATTTTGAAACATTTTTCTCATTTACTTATTTTTTTTTTATCATACTTTAGTTTCAGTATATCGAGAAAACGCTAAATTGAACAATAACAGATGCATTTTCAAGCAGATGTATTGTGTAATAACAACTTTAATTCCTTAATAATAGCGCATATATACATAAAGTGATATAAGATGTGGAGAAAATGAATTTTACTTCTACAATATAGTTACCAATTAAAATACATTATCATTTATATGCCTTAAAGCAAATGTTCTCTGAATAGTTGAGACACCATCAACAAATTTTGTGATGAAAAGAACATTGGCATCGTTGCCACAAACGCTACTATAATAACCAACTGTAATGAAACCATATTTTTCTTCAAAGTGGCATTCATAGACATATTAAAACTTTTGATTTTAAAAGTTACCAGTCGAGAGTTTCTTGAGTGTGTGCATCACATCTGAAATGTGCGACATGTTTGAGGTCTGTTGGACCGCCAATCTGTATTTCTTGTTTCTTCTCTTCTTCTGCATGAAACAGATTATGTTAATATAAACATTAATAATTATGAACTGGAATAACGACGAAGGAGAAAAGGAGGCTCACCATGCAAACTTGCACAATTCATTATGTAAAGCTATTCATTAATTCCTAATAATTCCCTATCTAAATTGCCTTCTTTCATAACCACGTTGACAGTTGTAAACCAACCCAAATTCTAAGGCCTAAAACAACATATTCCAAGCAAGTGTTAAAAGGTACAAGTACAGATTGATATGCTTTTAATCTCGATCCATGATTTTGTTAAACTGACCCTCTAATTCTATTAAACACATGATTCTGTTAATCTAGATCCACATGTGGTGACACTTGAATGTTTGACCAAACATCAATTAATCACTAAATCTTCTTAATAGATATGAGGTAATTGTATTAGAGTTACAATTAACAAAATATTGTAAGAATAATATATATAATAATA
The DNA here is from genome assembly GCF_021521415.1 of Bidens hawaiensis. Classification (NCBI taxonomy): domain Eukaryota; kingdom Viridiplantae; phylum Streptophyta; class Magnoliopsida; order Asterales; family Asteraceae; genus Bidens; species Bidens hawaiensis. Next base: position 88,749 of record NW_027495831.1, on the reverse strand, counting down.
TATATTTATATATGGCCATTATAATCATTTATATTATAATAGATCAAAATATTAACTATACCTTATTATATATTAGTTTGGTAATTGTTGATGGGCCATATTACCTATAATTAACTAATAAAGGGTTTCCCCTTGGGTGTATATATATAGAGAGAATAAATTAACATCATAACCTAATCACACACACATAACAATTTTGTGTGCCTCCTCTCTCCTAAAACCGGGTTCCTCTCAAGAACCCTAACCATCCTTAACTATACATCCTAAAGGGGAACTCGATCAAGATGACAAGCATGTCGACTACATCATACTCTGCTGAGGTTACAACTCTTCATGTTGTAACATGTACACATATAATTATAGTTTATCATATTATTCATGTTTTCCATTATCACCATGAGGAATTGATCAACACGTGGTATCAGAGCGATGTTGTTTAATCAATTCTTCATGGTTTTCCATTAAATCTGGATTTTAACCGGAAAACTTGAATCTAAAGTCTTGATAAAACCTAATTTTGAATTTTTTTTTTATGTTTGTACTCATTGAAATCGGTTTATAAATAAATTGTTTCAAACTTTTAGAACCCGATTTCACATTAAAAACCTGTTAAAAATTTATGATTTTTCGATGATGTTCTTCGTGTTCATCATGGGTTTTTTGAAAATAATACATATTTTGGTTACAGTTTAGATTATGATTGTGTTTTTCCTAAAATAGTTGAAAAACACATCTCCAAAGATTTTTTGAAATCTGAATAATTATTAAGAATATAAATTTCAAAATTAAGCAAATATTGGAGATAAAATTAATCTCTAACAATTTGAACCAAAATATTATTACCTTAAATAATTTTTGGATTTTAATACTTACCGAAATTCTCGTGAAACTGAGATTTCATCAAAACCGAAATCTCATTAAAACCGAGATCCCATTAAAAAAACCAAAAACTTATTAAAAATCGAAAACATGATAAAAACCGAGAACTCATAATTTGACCGATAACTCATTACTAGAATCGAGAACTCATTACAAAACCGAAAACCAAAAGTTTTCTAATCTAAACAGGTTATTATTAACTAATTAAATGTTTTGTAAATACTTATAACTTAAAAACCTTTTACAGAACATAAAAAGCTTAACTTGAGTGAATTTTGATGTATCACTTCTGCCCAAAGATGATGTGTTACATCTACCCTATCATTCAAGTCTAACTAAAGCTTTTGTTAGTTTTTGCCTAAGATGATACAAATGTCTCACTTCTGCCCAAAGGTGATGTATTACATTTTTATCTTGCAAAACTAGCCCGTGCATAATTAAAATAGTTGTCTCACTTCTGCCCAAAGGTGATGTGATACAATTGTTTTGCACACATACTTAAATAAATTTTAATTATGCCCAAAGGTGATTTATTTATTTGTTTAAGTAGAACTTTTAACTATAGTCTATTAGTTTGATGTTAATAATAGACATATCACATCTTCAATAAAACATAATTATCCTCACATTAATGATCCTTCATTAATCTAATGATCATAAATATTAATCTGTATTATTTTAATATTCCATGACATTACTCACTATAATTTTCTTCTATAAATAACTATCTCATTTAAATCATCCACTCTAATATTAAAGCATAATATAAGTTTTACATCACAAAGAGTTTCAATAATATTTATCTCTTCTCAATTTTAATTATCCATTAAGACATTATATGACTATCCTACTGCTCTTTCTAATAACAATCATTCTATTGAAAACTAGAGCATAACAAATGGGATGAGTCAATCATAATGTCTCTTATGATAATGATAATCAAGAACTTATTTAAATATATGTTATCACTAGAGTTATTCTTGATTTAGTTTTTCCTAAGACTAATCAAAATAACTCATAAGATGCATGCATTCCTTCTAAATTCTAACTATAAGGTTAAATGGTATTCCTAAATAAATCATAATGTACAATTCCATGACCTATAAAATTAAGGGTTTGCACATGAAAATAAGTACAATTTTATAGTACATTACATACCAAAATTTTCAATAGTACAATTTGGTGCATTACGAATCAACTATAACACTCAGAAGTACCAAAGGAAAATGAGTGTGTTGATCAGCAACATATGTACACGAAAATAAATGCATGGTACTATAAATAAGATGTTATTCAACTCACTACCACTAAAACCTAAAAGAGGATAATTCTAAGGTTCATAGACAAAATACAAGTATTACTTCCAGCTTTAAGTTCTCTAAAGATAAGTCTCATTGCAAAAATATGTCATTAGATTAGGCATAAGCAACAAGACTATCCATAATCCAAAGAACATCTAGCTAAAAAAATAGTCGTATATTAATGATATTTAAGTCTGCTAATCTTAATATTCCAATTAACACGTGATAGGTTGAGTCTAGTTCTATGAGTTTCTTTACTGATATCAACAAATAACTAACATGAGTGTTGGTGACAAAATTTAAATGTTAAGGTTATTAGAACCATGATAAACTGTCTTCTAATTACGCTTTATGATACCTTAAATATTCTGGAGATTAGTCAGAATTTAGTATCATACTTAAGCTACAATATGACAGTTATGAGGTTTGCATAGCCAACATAAAGTCACTCTTACCTTAACCTCTCATATTATGTGTTATCAATATCTAGATTGAAACATTTGTAAAATAGAACTAGATGATATTATATATTTCACAACTTTTGTTATCATGCAAATAAAAATTTAACAAAAGACAAATGAGACCTATAAAATCCATCCATTAAAACCAAATTTCATGAGAAATCATGACACTGTTGACGAGGGTGATTTTTCATAATCTCATTCTTAGTGATTTAAATAACATGTTAGATGCCCTAAACATTATTTGGCTTAAGAAATAAGTATGGGTCCACCAGAAGTTATATTTCACTTACATTCGTGGAACTTATTCAAATGAAATATTCAAACATAATTCTTTATCATTTAGAAGGCTATTTACTTGTATCCAATCTGTCGTCTATGATCCACGGTCTTAAAGAGATCCATTCTTATATACTTAATACGATTTCTTCTAAATATGTCCCTAAGTTTACTATGACATCTGGACGTTAATGAAATCAAATCAAGTCTAACATATATATAACAGATTCCCACGTCACGTACATCATTGAAACTTCTATTGTATTTTTTGTAGAGATATTAAAGATCAGTGGGAGCCTTAAGTGTCTCAATCATAACTTACAAGATTTGCAAGAGGTGAGGGAGTGAAAACTTTATATCTAAATTACACCTCTTGTACAAGACACTGCTCCATCACAACACTATTCTAACAAAACTTATCTCTTTAGAATTTACAATCTTTTACAAAAGTTTCGTTGTTGCTTAAAGTAGGCAAATTTGGATTTCTTACTAAACTAATCCTCAACAAGAGAAACTCCAATAACTTATATTATTAACTTGTTTCTCTGTTAGAGTCTATTGGTCTATAAATATTGACCCTAAGCATGCTAATTTCTTAAAGGTTTCTAAGGTCAGTGGGAACAGTAAAAGTCCTTATAATGACTTGGCAAAAGTACAAGAGGCAGGGGAAGAGAGTCATTAAATTTTACTCCAAATTTAACTCCAATTACATCTCTTGTACACCATATTGTATCCACTCTTACACATTTAGAATCCTGAAAATGATAGCAACCTAACTAAGAGCTAATTCATAAAACTGAAACTTCAAATAAACCCAATAATCAACTTAGGAGGTCATCTAGGTTTTAAAACCTACTAACTTTGATGATTAGGTAAGTTCCCTAACTAAAGTTGAAATGGATGTTGGAAAGTTTAATGATCATACTCCTTCTAATTAAACCATTATCATCAATCATAATTGACTCCATAAGTCACTAACGTTTTGAGATTTGGTTGAATCACCTAAAGGTGTTCATAACTAAACTAAATCCTAACACAAACGTTAAGACACTAAGAAGCATAATTGATTATTAAAGGTTAGATTCAAAAGGGAATAAATCATCAAAGAATCTTATAACCTATATTATAAAACATTTTTTTGAGGATCATCACTGTTCAAGTAGCTTATAATAGTTAAAGAGCTACGTTAGAAGAACATTAAAACAACTTTCCCTAATAACTGACTTACATATCTACATGCTCATAAAACAACCTAAATGTTATAAACTGAAGGTTAATGAACATTTAGTCTATAAGTCAATAAAATTCATATATGGGTTAATGCAAACATCAAAATTTGATGAAATATTTATACAATTATTTTCATCAAAAACCAAGTGGATTAATGTGTCTATCTCAAGATGAGTGGGAGCAACTAAAAACAAACTTGTCCTTATATAAATGACATTCTTCTGACAAGTATATGTTACATAAGTCAAAGCATTGTTCACACACTTTGATATGAAATATCTCAAAGATATCCCTTACATAATAGATATCATAACATTCTGAGATAGATCCAAAGGGACATTAGTTTTTTTCTATAAGTTTTATCTTAAATGGGTCCTTACACATGTAACAAACAATATTACTCTATTTAGAGGATAATAGGATCATTGAGATTATTACCTTATGTTTCATTAAGTAGAAGCCTTATATAAGTTCAAGTCTATACTCGTTTGGATATTACTTAAAATTGCAACACACTAGATATGTCTAAATTAATGTGAAGCATCTAAAAGAGTACTAAGATATCTTTAAAAGAAACGAAAAACTTAATTTAAAAGAAGAAGTGAGAATTCAAACCGGTAGATTACTCTAAACTTTGTTATATTCAAAGATAAAATGTAATTTTCGGAATATATTCTTATGTCAGTAGACAAATCTATCTCATGGAGGAGTCATAATGAACTGATAACAACAACCTAAGTCATAACGACATAATATGTTGATTAATAAATGTTGTTGAATATTTATTAGTGGACTCATAAGTTTTATTAAACTCCAAATAACTTATATATTGAAGACTAATTGTGATAACGTCAGCTACCATGTTTTCTCAAACAGTAACAGTTTGATAGGTGCTGCATTAAACTTTGATATGAATTAATTATTCGTTTATGAACGAATTGAGGAATATAAATTTTCATATAGAATACATTCATGATATGCTTAAGGATCCTATACTAAAGGTCTATTACCCATAAGAATTATGAAATCGCTTATAATCATGATGGGTTTATTAATGACCACGTAAAACTGCATATCGTACTATGAGTGATTAACTATTAAATTTCCTCATTAGTTTTGATTTTTTACGTCTCTTAATATGTTCTGCATGCATAATGACATATAGACGAATTAATATACAAATCAAACGTTTGAAGGGCTTACTTGAAAATTTTAATCATAACTACTTAGATTTTAAATAAGGACTGCAGTATGATTAATGGGGGTCTTGAGCTGATGTTCAATTCAATGACTGTATTTCTCTGCTCCAGTTTAAGTTTAATGCTAAAATGAGTGTTAACTCCTGATCAGGCTTATCTAATACTCATAATAAATGATTACTCGGCCAAGTGGGAGAATGTAAGAATAATATATATATATAATAATAATATATATTTATATGTGGCCATTATAATCATTTATATTATAATAGATCAAAATATTAACTATACCTTATTATATATTAGTTTGGTAATTGTTGATGGGCCATATTACCTATGATTAACTAATAAAGGGTTTCCCCTTGGGTGTACATATATAGAGAGAATAAATTAACATCATAACCTAATCACACACACATAACAATTTTGTGTGCCTCCTCTCTCCTAAAACCGGGTTCCTCTCAAGAACCCTAACCATCCTTAACTATACATCCTAAAGGGGAACTCGATCAAGATGACAAGCATGTCGACTACATCATACCCTACTACGGTTACAACTCTTCATGCTGTAACAGGTACACATATAATTATAGTTTATCATATTATTCATGTTTTCCATTATCACCATGAGGAATTGATCAACAAATATAAAACTAAAGAATTGAAACTTAACTCCATAATGAGGTCGACGGTGATGTAGAGGAGCTTGTTTCGCTTGGTTTAGAGCCAGTCATATTTCCTCCTCCAATTAGGGTTTTGGCTTCCGTTTGTAATGCTCGTTGCTCTATACTGATGAATAAGGAGAAGATGGAACATAGTATTTAAAGGATTTTAAGTCGACTGTTAATGCGAGAGTGCATAACGGACACCACTTGAAGGAGAGATGAGAGGGATCAGATGACTTAAATATTGTGTTGAATGCGCCGAATCATGATTCTTTGCCGGAATAGTTGCCCAGAAGTTGCCGGAGCCAGTAATAAGCATTTATTAATATTGCAGGCGTCTCATGAGAGAGAGTGTGGAAAATGAAAGGTTGGTTTTCTCTATTATAATGTAGGATAGATTAAGTTGGTCCGGAAACCATTATTGGTCTAGTTTTACTAACTCATTTACTATGAACTCTATAAACCGGTTATTTTTGATTCCATGTTTTGTAACATTGCATATATATATATATATATATATATATATATATACTAGCTTTTGAACCCGTGTATTACACGGGATTTGTCAAATGATAAAAATAAATAAGTTCTGTTATTTTAAAAAAAATAAACAAAATGAAAGGTAAATATAAATTAAAAAAATTAGGTATGATATTTTAATTGTGATTCTTAAAATACTTTTCATGATTGAAATTGCGTGTAGCTTAACATACCATATAATAAATCTTAAAGATTCATTGATGATGATAAACCGAGTTGCTATAAATGCAAGTGCCTACACAAGCCTTTGAGGCTATATTAGTTTTTATTGAAGTTGTTTTGAAATGAACCAAAGTCACCATTTTTTAAAATGATCCATATGTATTCGATGATTGCCTCATGTCAAAACAGAGTGAAACATGTGATATAATTGTAGTCCGAAATGAGACAAACACAATTTGGTAATAAGATTGCATGTCCAAAAGGTGTCTTCACATTAAGCGCAACATGCGATACAAATTTTGTATACAAAGAAGTATTTTCAATTTTGTAAACACATTTTAAGGTCTCATTTACCTTGTAAATTAATGTATTAGACAAAGTAAATGGTTTATGAATTATAAATTTTTCACGTTTCACGACTTATAAAATGTATCTTCTTCATGTTTCACTATGTGTACTACACATGGTGGATAATATGAACTTAGTCTAATTTTTCGTGTAACAATATTTAAAAGATGATGATCAATGTGCATATAGACAATAATATATAGTATAGTGTCATCAGATTACATATATGCACACCTAAATATATACTTTATGAAATGTTGAAAAACCACAACCAACCCAATAATTGATTGTATTTAGCATAAATTTTTCTTGAATGGTGATCATAAACGTTGCATTTATACACCTTTAAATAGTTAATAAAATCCATCTAACGATGCTATAACCCAATTGATAAAATGGTTTTGACTAATGGATAGTTAGGATGAATGAGATGAGATATTAGGAATTATAATGAAAATTTAGGCTATGAGTTAATGTAGGCTTGACACCTAAGCATCAACACTTTGTTTTATTAGTAGAGTAACATAGGGTTTGTTTTGTTGAAATTGATTATGTAATAAATGTTTATGAAATAAAAAAAACAAATTTTACAGTTTCCAAAAAACAAAGAATTCGGTTTTATAACTTTTTAGAAAAAATTTAAATTACATGGCTCCAAATTTCTTTAGGTATAACTAATCATTGTTTCAATGGTTAAAAAGTTTTTTTTAGAATGATTACGTTTATAATTTTAAATTAAAGATGCAAAATTAATAATCACATTAATTGAAAATTTAAATTAAATAGCATAATTAAAAATTTATATATATGAAGTGAGAAGTCTCGCATAATTCAAATTTCAAACTGAATTCATGAGTCTTTATTGTTAAAACATGTGTTGACATCTTTAATAAAAAGTAATGTATACATTGAGCAAAGTTATGTTTTAGGTTTTATATTAATATAAATAGTCATTAATGTATGCATTATATCTTAAGATGTAACTCATGGGTCGAACCATTTTCATCAATGGCCCATGGATAGCATGGATTAAGGAGAAGAGAGATTAAAAGATTAGTATGGAATTTTAATCTAGGAATGAATGTGGTTATGACACCTAGACATCATTATTTTTGTTTATTAGTATTGTAAGATGTAAGATATATATATATTTGAAGGAAAAAAGGTATATTTGTATATTTAAAACATAGATTTAAGAATGAAAATAAACGAACATAACTTACCACCATATAATTCAATAAACATTTTTTTTGTCTTGTTTACGTCCATTTTTATTTGTCATAGTTCATCCATTTATGTTCGTTTATATATTCATTTAAAATATTTATGCCCATTACACTTTACACTAATTCTATGAAATAAAGTATCACAAAGGTTAGTATTATTTGTTTAGTTTATAAGCCTAATATATATTACATTTACTTTTAATTCATGTTCGCTCGTTAATGTACATTTAGGTTTATGGATTGTCTGTTTATACTATCAACCAACGTATATAAACGAACACGGACAAGTTAGATTAAATAAAATTGTTTTTTCTAATAATATAATTAAAATTAACGTAACTCTAATAAATTTCTAAATGCTTAAACTTGATTATGCTCGTTTACCACGCTTACACACTTTGTTTTTTCTCTTTCTTAGTAGTAAAACATTGCATGTGGCTTGTGTGATAAATTTACTTTCATAAAAAACTATTATTTTCTTTTAATTACACACATTGTTCATGTTTGTTCACGTCCATTAAGCGTTCGTTTGTATACTACTACCAAGTGAACATAAACGAACACGAGCTAAAAAAATATGTTCTTTTAATTATTCGTGTCAATCATTTGTTATGATATGCACCGCTAATGTCACATTTTCATTATGATTTAGGAGATGCAACATCTCCATATTTTCCTTCATTTGTTACTGCTCTAAAACATATGTTTTGCATTAGGAGAACAAAGAATAGTGGATCAGGTTTTGCATCCTTATTACCTTCAATCCAAAAATTGATACAAAGAGGCAAGCATAACTGGTACCTGTGTGCGTAAATCACCATTGTATGCTCACTCACTGGCCTTGTATCAAAGTACAATTTGGTTTTGATGAGATTATTATGCTAAAACATGTTTGTCAATTCGAAAAAAGATTGCAACAATTTAGGTTGGTCAAACAATCATAGGTTAATTAGGGGTAAGCACAGTTCGGTTCGGTTATTGGGTGAAACCCAAACCGAACCGAAGCTATTGGTTATTTTAGAATACCAGCCGATCGGTTTTCGGTTATTTTTGGTTTTTTATTGTGCGTGGCCATTACAAAATTTTTTTTTAAAAAAATAGAGTACCTTATATATATTGAATTCGAGATACAAAAAATAAGTACGTGTTACGTGGAACCAAACAAATACAAACTTGTTTGAGTAGTAGAGTTTAAATTTTAACAAAGTTTTTAATAAAAAAACATTAAAAGTTTGGCACGAATCTTCATTCATTATCTTATTCATCTGTAAAGTTTAGACTCAATCTCCATTATCTTCATCACTGACAATGGTAGATTCTTTTTCGGTTTTTTTAAAATTGATAACCAAACCTAAACCCAACAATCGGTTTTTCAAAAACTTAAAAATTAACTGTCGGTTAATGCTTCGGTTCGGTTTTTTTCTGTTCGGTTTTTTCGATTATTCAGTTTCGATTCGGTTAATTCGATTTTCTGCTCACCCTATTAGGTTTTGCTCATATTACTCCTCGTTCCAAAGTTGGACACCCGCCGTAACTTTTTTCGACAATCGGTAAAGTTTGGCAAATAGGTATAAAACCAATTACTCTTTCGCTGTATTTTTTATGTAAAGTGTAATACTAATAATTAGTTTCAAACTTACATTCCAAATGTACACCATTTGGTAAACCAAATAATGTACACCTTTTTTTGTGTCTTAAAACTATACCCAGAATAATATTTGTTGTAGCAACCACTATCGGCCGAAATCCTGTTGAATCTTCTCAAACACACATTCAATATGTCAATAGTTTAGTAAGCACCCTCGCACAAAAAACATCAACAAACCATATGCTACTCACACTGGTAACCCATTACACATCACATCACATCACATCAAACACTACAAACCAATACAAGTGGATAATCTGTGTGAACCCGCAGCAACGCGCGGGCACTTTTGCTAGTATTTTAATAAAGATTTTCATCACCTTTTTATCGTTATTTTTGTGTTCTTGTATAAATCTCTGTTTTTGACAGAAACTAGTAATGAGATCACATTTTCGCACTTGGGGAAGTCGGTTTTTCTATAAAAATGCGATTATTATGCAGAATCCTTATCATTCTGACCTGGGAAGGTCCAACTATGTTATAACCTTGACTGAGTTCACTCATGTTCTTCACCTGTTAATCGCAGAAAGTTTATGTGTACGTTTAGAAACAATTAAAAAGCATATTAGGCATCGATCGGTTTCATTACCTTCTCACAAGCAATCTCAACCTAACAAAAAATCCCAGGTCAAAAACGACTAATTACATGAAATATTATCATAACAAATATAGATATAAACATAAACCACCTGGTCCTCAAGGGGCGTAAACCAGGAATCCCACTCTCCATCTCCAATTTCTCTACACAAAATGAGGCAAATTAAAAGAATGTACTTAATAATTAATCCATCCTTTTCTTGCTAGTTGCTACCAAGAATCGAATCGAAACTGTACGCGTTAAAAAAGAGCAAGCATATATCCTTGAGTATTAGACCACTTGCTTAAAAGATCAGTGTAATGCGTGACGTCTTTCTTGTTGCAGCTAGCTCCAATGCCTATAACAAACAGTAACATAAACAAATTAGAAACTTGAAGCAATTGTATTAATTACAAAAATTCTATAATACAATTAGGAGTTTCGCCAACAAGATTCATTTTGTTTAAACAGAAATGTTTACTCTATATAGTATACTATATTATAAAGTATTTGTGAAGGTTAATTTAAAAACCTTTTGATTTTAAAAGTTCTATAGAAATACAAGTATTGTTGGTATAGCACATGATGCATTCACTTTAAGTAATAACAAATTAAAAATCTTCTTAAAGGGTAAAATTGTCTTTTTTACATTTAACAGTTTAGTGGTATATTATAATTTAACCCTTCATCTTAACCCACACCCATAATTAAAACTTTAATTTTCTTTTGTTTTATTGTTATATCTTTTAACATACTATGCTTTATCAAATTCTCAACACACCATTACGGCGTACTTATTTTTGTCGACGATTCGATGTAACTTTTATTCAAGTTCAATGTGCGAACTATAATGTACAAGTCATTCATGCATGAATGTACAAGTCTCTTATGAATACGCATTTTTTTGTATAAAACTAAAAATTTCACATGTCCCCTACTCTTTTTAATTATTATTATTATAGTAGCCTCACAATTTTTATTAATTTGAATGTTGATTAAGAGCATTCCTAATCTATTTTTCATCTTTAAATCTAAAATTACACTAAAAATTACTATATTTTCTCTTTCATTTTCAATTAAATATTACTTTTTATACATTTTTTTTCTCTGATCTGCTTAGACACTCTTAACCACTTTCAAAAAATAAAAAATTATGAAGGGTGAACAATGTTTTTCCAAATTTACTCATGAATAGTAACATATTTTTTTTTTCCTCCGCTCACAACCACACTCTAAAAAATAGAGAAGACACTCACTTAATAAGGAGAATGGATTGTGAATGCTCGAATTTGTAGAAATTTGGTGAGAATGAAGATGTGATGCTTTGTGGAGTATTTCACGGGCACGGGACGTGGGCCACTTGTGGGAAAACGAGGGAAGAAAGTCATGTGGACTTATTTGCTTCATTATGGCAAGAAGCAGTAGCTCAATGTTCTATCTTGTTAAATGATGAGAATTTTAAAAATGCAAACTTTGACCAATTTGGCATGTAGACAAATCTTTCTTAAAGGCTTGTTCGATCTGTTTTTAATTGTGATATTCAGTTTCATCCAGTTATTGATTTTTCACAGTGATACAACTGCGTTGACCATAATCCGCAAGATAGTTGACTGTAAATTTTTTAGTGTTTTTGGCTTATATTTTACCCCCGTGATGAAACACAAGCTCCTTATATAATATCTTTTCAAATAATGAATAGTAACTTAAAAACCAGTATCTGTTACCTTTTTTAACTTTTATTTCATCAATTATAATCTACTACTCTAATAAAAGAATACTATTTTGTGTCACTTGTCACTCTCTTAGTCATCTATATATTTTTTAAACTCATTTTGTTATTTGGATCCTATGTGGGTTATTACCTAACCCAAAATAGCCTTATTCTTATGTATATATAGTGTGTTAATGTTTATTTATTTCTTCTTTTTTCTTTTATATTTTAATGTCATGTTTATCCTTAAGTAATAAAATAAACAATTTAGTTATAGAAAAACAACATGCCAAATGAGATTGAAGTGGTCGGAACATTGCTTTATTATATATTTTTTTAGTATTTTTAGGTATATAAATAAAAGTCAATTAAATACTTTCTTCCTTAAAAATTTTCATTATATACATTGAATACATTCTCATAAATTTGTGTATCGATATACTAACCATTTAAATTTATTTTTTTTGGTTTATTTTGAAATGCTAGAATCGTGAAGTTCTTTTCTTAGCTAAGCTTTTATTCCCTTAATACCAGGTTGTTTTATATTATTCGTTTATGATATTAATATATTTTTTGGATTTTAATTTTATTTATTGTAAGAAAGTTATTAATATACTTAGAATTTTATGATGAAAAGGTTTCACAAATAAATGAGATGTTATAACCCGGTTTAAAATCTATATGGGTTTGGTGAAACCCATGACCCGCTTTTTTTTTAATATAAAATTTTTTATTAATTATAAATAACATCTTTAAAAAAACCGAATACTAATTTTTAGTATATCCATATTTTATAGGATTTTCATATCAAATATATGATGAGATTATAATTTTTAGTATAATGAGATGTATAACCCATTTGAAAGGCTATTTGGGTTTGATAAGACTCATACCTGTGAATTTGGTTTAAATGAGAAACTTTCATTTACAAATAAAGCAATCTTGATGATTTGAGAGACTTTAAGGAGGTTCCGTTTATATATATTATAGATTTAAGATTAAGATTCAATACATAATTTTGTTTTATTATTTATGGTTGGCTTGTACTTGAAAGAACCCGTGTTTTTAAACGGACATATATACGTCGCTTTGTCAAGATTACAGGCAGACATTGACTAGAACTTTTGATTATTGATAAACTAGGTATATCGATCAGCACAACCGCAAACGTAGTGTACAAGGAAATTTTGTTTGTTAGTAGATATTTGCGTAATGTTTCTTTAGTATTTCCTATAATTTTAATATAAATCGTAATGTTATTAACAATATATGATAATTGTGTTGTCGATTGTATTTTAATTAATGTTCAAATTTTAAAATTTTCATCAATTCCCCGTGTAATACACGGGGCTCAAACTAGTATAAATAATAAACACCTTTAACCATTTAAAATTTTTTATAATATTTTATTTATCATTTAATGTTAATTTTCTTTAGTAACTTGCCTTCGCTAATATTTTTTTAAAAATCTAATTACAAACCTATGTTTAGTTTTTTACACTGTAGTATAAGCTTTGAGTTGGAAAAAAACAGAGTTTTTATTTTAAAATAAAGTAATTTTTATTTTTATTGAAGAATTTTGTTTCAGTATATGAAAAGAAAGATTATCTTCCTTAGAAAAAAATTTAGATGTATTTTATTTAAAGGACTAAATACACGTGGATTGAATTAACATTTCTCAATTACATAAAAACTAGTTAATACTCATATTAAAAAATATGTTAAGAATTAACTAAACAAAATTTATAAATGTCACATCAAAGTTTATTCAACCTGTGCAATACAAGGATTTTTTTAATGACATAACGTTATTATTACAAACTAGGTAGGTGTCCGCGTGATGCGGCGGGTTGCGTGTGCAAACGCAACATATAACGTGTAACTGTTGTCAACACGTGCAAAGCAATGATGGTATGCACGCAACGCGACACAATGTTATCCACCTAACTGATGCCTAAAATCATGTAACCGGTGGTGTAAATCAAGTAACAAAGCTAACGTATGCAGTAATTTTAAATAAATCATTTGTTTTAACCAACTCGTTTTAACTCGAATCCTATTCCGACCAGACCCCATTCTAACTCAAAGCATGTGCTTACCTGATCCCTTTTGCCCCGAACACGTATAAACCAGACATTAACCAAATTAACTATTTTTGTATCAACCTGTTTCGACCCTAATCTGGTCTTAAACATGACCTGATCCTGCCCGATCCGGCATGTTGCCAGTACTAAATCGTAATCACGTAACATGTTAATTTTTTAAATTAAAAAATATAGTAATATCATACTCAAATTAAAGAGAATAAAATGTTTATTTTTATGGTGCATTTTTTTAAAGAATATTAACATGTGAAAGAGTTATGTCTGTTAAAAAGTAATGACATAGTTGTTTAGAATAACGACTAAATGTGTAATTATAGTATAATAGAACAAAAAATATAGTGTAATTATACTATAATTGAACAAAAAATATAGTGTAGTTGAAGGATCATTTTTTTAAAAAATATTTTTAAAATAATTTGTTAACTGGATGCTTCAAATGAGAACCATGATTATTAGATCAACGGTTAATATGCAATGGCATTTGAGTAAATAAATTTAAATTATTGGTGATTAGTGTAGTAGGGTAAGGGCAAATCGGTAAAAAAAAATATTTAATTTTAAAAATCAACAATTCCTAAATTTGTGTCACCCTTTCCTCTCTCCTAGTTTATTATAAGAAAAAATCTAACAAGCTACAATATACGTAGCAGCAAAAAAAAAAAAAAAACAGTTTTATCCACACACAAAAAAAACATTATACCAACATAATATGTAACTTGTGGAAATGTATCCATATATTAGTTACTTATATGTATCCGACATACTACACATATGTATCTGTTAGATATTACATATATGTATCAGGTTACACATATGTACATAATAAACCAAGAGAAAAGAAGTGCAAAATCAAAAAAGCTATCTATATGAATCCCAAGCAAAAACTATTTAAAGAATCAAATTCTGTTACAGTACGTACGTATATGTTATAGAATAATGTTGCAATCACCATATCCAAAGTTCAAAAAATGTTGGTTGAATTTTACTGTTAACATTTATGCACGAGTCTGTATTTACTTTACAACTTTTGGTTAATAAATACGTAAAAGGGTATCTGAATGATTTTTCCACAAAAACAAAAAACTCAGAGTAGTAAATAGATCCAAATATCCTATGCTTTTATGCTTAACATGATGAACAAATTCAAGAAACGAATATTTAATTCCAAGAAAGTAAGGAAATTGATCTAATTTGCACAACACGATTACCCAAAATTATAGCATATTTTCTTCCTTATAATCATCGTCATCGTCCATGTTCCAGAATACAGATCTGTGCGTATATAATTTATATGATGTGATATGAAACTCCCAACCATTGGGAAAATTCCCAAAATGTTCCGTTAATGGAGAGATTCTATTTTTTTCCTCATAAATAAAATTTCTCAGAAATGTCCTCTACAAGCAAGTCTTTGACGACATGTTACGCCTTAACGAGTCTTCCACGACTTGTTTGACCACCAAACGCGTCTTTCACGACATGTTAGCTAGCCTCTAACGCGTCTTTCACGCATGTTTGGTCTATTAATTGTTTTTTAATATAACGTTATTATAACTAATTTATCCATATTTGGTTTTTCTTTTATAACTTGTAATATATAAATTTATATATAATTTCAAATATGTCGTTGAGACGTGTTAATTTTTTCTACATGCTGTCATAAATTTTGCTCAAAAACAAGTGTCATATTAATATCGAAATGTTAAATAAAGTTTTAACTTTTAATAAAATTTGACCAAACTCGTTTTAAGTAAAGTTTACGCCAACACGTAGATAAAATAAGTATGTCTCAACGGTATATTTTGGAACTTTATAGAACTTTATGCATACAAGTTATTAAAGAACCAAATATGAGTACAGATTAATTATAATAATGTAATATTAAAGAAAACAATTAATAAGGCTAACATGTCGTGAAAGACGTGCATTGGAGACTAATCGGGTCGTAAAAGAAGCGTTGAGACCTAACATGTAGTCAAAGATGTGTTTATATGGGACATTTTTAGAAACTATAGGGACAAAAATGGAATTTTTCTCTATTAGTAGGACATTATATGAAATCTCCCTTCTTGCAATTGATTCTCATGCTTCATGCGTATGTGCTCTGTTATTGAACTCAATTGGTAAAAAATGTGTTCGTCCAAGATTTTTTGTCAGATTGAACATAGAGATGGAGAGAGGAGTGGGGAAATTAAGGAATATCTACCTAAAATAGTGGAGTGCAGTTTACGAAAATAAACCATGAAAATAAAATAAGATAAAAAAACAAAATTCTATGATTGATCAATAATGGTTTTGATAGTTTTTAACTTAAGAGGGATGACTTTTATTTGAACCCTCCCCATATACGGTATAGATTATACAATATGGGTGAGGTTATTATATCTATTCAACTCGTGCAACACACATGATTCTAGCTAACATAGCATGTGCATATAAGAAAATCCACAAATTTAATTCCTCAAATCAGCTATATCATATATCACATACAAACATTAGAACAACTTGTGTGCTTTGCATTTGTGCCCACCATCGAGATAATCAAAAAGAGAAAGACTTACCATGAAAGACCACAAAGGGGATGCAATGTGTGATTAAGGGAAGCAAAGTGAAGATGATAAAGAATCCTGCCGAAGCCATAGAACCAAAGATATACAAACGAGAACGATTAAAGCCTTAGGCCACCCGGGGCACCGCGTGAGGAAGGCCTATCACGCGTGATGGCTTCACCCCACACCGTCGCCGGTGGTCTATCACGCAAGTGATGGGTGGTTGAGTGATGGCCATCACGCAAGTGATGAGGTGAAAATCAATGAAGAGAGCCGTTGGGGATGAGGAGGACCATTTGATTGGGTGAAAATCAATTCCATCACACACCATCACACCACACCACACCACCACCCCTAGTAAAAATCCATCACATGTGATGGATTTGGGGTTGGTGATGTGACACCATTTGATTGGGTGGGGTGTGTGATGAGAAATTTCATCACATCCACCACCCCTCCCCCCTTATCAATGATGCCTTTTTATAGATAGGAATCCAATTATTAGCATCTTACCAGAGAAATATAATATTTTATTAGTGTAGGTTTTACAAGGTTGGTATATTGTATTAGTTAATAGGGCGGATTTACGTGATGATCAAGTTTTGTGTTCCCCGCCACATCGCACGGATACCCGTCTAGTAAAATATATATACATTACGTAAAATCAAAATAATATGGTGTATATTTCAAATATAAAATAATATATTGTATTTAGAAAGACAAAAATTTATATAGAGTAATAAACAAAGCTTTTTAAGGTTGTGTTTGTTTTTGCTTCAAACATCTGCAAGAGGTATATGTCTGCGGGCGCGCAGACATAAGTCCCTGAAGACAGTTTGTTTTTAAAAAAGAAAAAGATCTTTTATAGTCTTAAAAAATAAGCTAATATCCATCATCTGCACACTTCTTCACAACCTAGCAACACCCAATGTCTAACACGACCACCACCACCCATCATGCGTCGCCACCACCCACCGTCCGCCGCCGCCACCCACCACTACCACCGTCCATCACCACCACCACCCTCGCTGGCCACAACCATTGTCCACTACCACCACCCACCACCACCACCACCGTCTGCTGCCACCACCACCGTCCGCCACCACCACCACCCAACACCAACGTCCATCACCACCACCACCACCCAACACCACCGTCCATCACCACCACCATCCACTGTCCGCCACCCACCACCAACTTTCATCACCACCACCACACACTGTCAGCCACCAGCACCGTTCACTACCACCGTCCACCACCTACCACAACCGTCCATCACCATCACCCACCGTTCACCGCCTACCACAATTATCTATCACCACCCACTTCTTTAGTTCGTACACTACCACCCACTTCCATAGCTCATACATCACCGTTCACCGCCTACAAGAATCGTCTACCACCACCCACTTCCATAGTTTGTACACCACCACCAATTATTTTAGCAGTCTACAGACGCTAAATGACTTCTATATACTGTGATATATATAACATGTAACTAATTTCCAGCTTATGCAGACGATATGCAATTTATAAAACAAACAATATATATTTTCATATTCCAGACCTTCAAATCACATCTTCAGTTGCAGACATGAAATCAGATTACAGACAGTTTTTATTTTAAAAAAACAAACAGCACCTAAGTGTTACATATCATCACCATTGCGATTTTTACCAAATTTTTCCTCCTCTCTCTCACATTAAATAAATTTCTCTTTCTTATTATTAATTATGTATTTCATATTTTTTTCTTTTTAATCTTTCATTCTCTTTTTAATATTCTTTCATGATTTAAATTTTTTAATAACAACATAAATATATTATTTTATTGTATATAAATATATTTTATTGAATATTAATATTAGGTTTTTATGAGTAACCAATTTTCACGTTCATTTTGAATAATGATTTCAGAAATGAAGGTTATATATATATATATATATATATATATATAATGTATATATGTGTTAACCCTCGGGTGGGCAAAAGTAAAATTGCACTAATTTTGACGTTATTTTACTAATCTCGTGAAAATAACGTTAAAAGTGACAGAAGGTTAATCAGGCATCATGTAGTGGCGTTGATAGCCGAAAGACAAGGGTACATGCACCAATCAGCCAGCATCCCGATGATTGAGTGCTATGTGCCTTATGTCCAAGGCTTGATGCAAAACTACTATCGAGCCGGGGGTCTCACCGGAAGCAGCCTCTCTATCCCCATGGGGTAGAGGTAAGGCTGTCTACATCTTACCCTCCTCAGACCCTACCATAGCTTTGCTATTGGTGGGATATACTGAGTACGATGATATATATATATATATATATATATATATATATATATATATATATATATATATATAGAAAAGGGTTCAAATAAGAAGTAGTTTCCTAGAAATGGTAAGAACCAATAGAATTTTGACATTTGGCATTAAAAATCTATGGTAAAAGAATAATTCTAGGAAACTATGTCGGTTATAATGATGAAAGAGTAATTCTAGGAAACTCTGACGGTTTTTGGTAATTTTAAATCTCAACCATTAATTGATGTGATCCAATGGTTATGATTTATTCTTAGTCTTCCTAGAAAACTACTTGTTTTTAGGTTAACCCTCCCCTATATATATATATATATATATATATATATATATTTTATATTAGTTAATTACTATTGAGGTTTTATATGAAATGATATTATTGGATGAGGAGGCAAGATTAATTTAAAATTAAAATTTCAATAAACTTTAGCTTATTAAATATATATATGATACTTACTACATTACAAGTTTTTTTTTTCTAACCCTTAAAATACGAATTCACTATTGATGTATTCTTAGTGTTTATGTTAACTTAAACGAGCGGGTTTCTTTAACCGGTTAAAGTATCAAACATGATTTAGGTCAAAACAGTTTATGATTAGAATGAGTTCCGGCCCACGGGTTGGTTTAAAAAAAAATAAACATTTACAACTTTTTTTTAATTGATTATACCTGTCATTTATGTTAAGTTCATCATCTTAAAAATCCACAAAAATATAAACACCACACTACATGTTTTGTTTTTTCAGGTGCATAAGACAACTTCTAACCATAGGAATACAAATGTTAGACATTAACACACTGTTAATAAGATGATAAATTGACTTTTTATATCCTTCCATTATTTAAGGTTTCAAAAATATAGATTTATTTAGTGAACGAGTTATACATGCACCAAAAAAAATAAGGTCGTTCAAGAATTTAGCAAACGTTTTCTATCTATTTTTCCGGAAGATTAAAATTTTATCATTATTCATATAGTATCTATCAGACATAAAATGATATGTTACAAAAAATATAATTAGTTTCCTGACGTTTTAAATCGCTTCAAAATCTAAGGTTGTCAAGTCATAGGTTAGTCCTGAAAGACGGTGTTGAAGTGATGTAGCTTAAATGGTCTATGCAATGAAACTAAAATACATGTGAAAATACAATATGATAATCGTGTTATAGAAGTGGAAATCGTATCCGGAAGTAGTATTGGAACTCACACTTTTATTCTTAAAAAAAATCCTACATCTTTAGATAAAATGACTAATTTTAAAGAATGAAAATTTCACTTTATTTTTGTTTTGCAATAATTAATATAAACTGAGGTCAGACACTATATATTGTTGGTTTGTTTTGGGACAATTTATTTTAACTCGTGGTTAGTTATGCGTTACATTATCTATATTTAAAAGCACAAACAATGAGAGACTACTAAATTTTGATATAAAAAGTAAAGTTACAAATAAAACTACAAATATTGTGTACAAAGAAATATTTAGAGATTTGTGAATTTTCTAACGACTTTTTATATTCTATTGTGTAATGTGTAATTTATTATATCGTATAATATATCTTTATTGTAACACCGCGTAATTTACCCTATTAGAAATTAAGTCAAAAATGTCAACTCCTTAAAGTCTAGGGACAAAAACTGAAAATTTTGAAAACTTCATCCATCACGATACGCGACAGGATAAGCATAAGCCCATCGTGTAGCGCGATGGCCTGCCACATAAATCAACATCTGGGCGGCGTAGCGATACACGATGGCTCAAACCCATAGGACCATCGCGTACGCGATGACCACGTTAAGTAACCGTGGAAACGTGTCCAACCACGTGTCAACACGTGGCACGATATGAAAGGCCACGTGTCATTATCCGATAAGGCGACGTAATATTGCGGCGTCGCGAAACGCGACGGGGTAAAGAGAAACCCATCGCGTATCGCGATGTGATGCGGGATATGCCTATAAAAGGGGGGGGGGGGGGTTAACAGGTATTGAGCCATCTCATCCCAATTTCACCTCTACTTTCTCATAGTTAACTTAGGAAGGCGTGCCCGATTGCCTTGACAAACCGACGTTCCGTTTTTGCGTAGTTTATGCCAGTAACGAAGTTATAATCGAGTAGCAATCACACAAGCAAGTTAGATCAAGATCCTACGACAAGTCATCATCTTTTCTTAGTATTATCATTTCGAATATTTGTGCTAAGGTAGGAGTTACGTGTAAGTTATTTAAGTTATTGCTTAAACATCAATCGAGGCTATGGCCTTTAACCTTGAAAGTATTTCATAAACATCCACAATGAGTTTTCATAAACGTTACTTCTTAATGAAGCAATGTTAACAAAAGATATATTTTGACGGACATGTAGTAACTGTAAGGGGGATATCACTAATAGTGAGTTTCTTGCCTAAGGAAAAGTAATTCGTACAAATCCCAATCAACCGCGGGACCCGTTTACTTACCTGGAGAAACTCACCAACGTGTTAGATCCTATTAAGCCAAAGCATGCTATATCAAACGTCACATAAAACAAAGTGTTATCATTCACAAATATAAACGATTTCAAGGTTAAGCTTAAAGATAATAGCATAATCAAGAAACACAATCCAGTATTTATACGAATCTATTTATGTATAGGTTAAATATCATTCACATTTACATTCAAGAAGGTTTCAAACGCACCGACGGTACAAGTGAATACGTTAACCTTTACAATCAGTCAAAACATGTTTATACTCGATAAGATGAACGGGTGTTTATCTTAAAGAGTCAGTCAAACTTTTACATGAGATTACGTGATATCTAAAATGTTATAATACAAAGTAGAAAATAAAAGAAACTCAGACCGATTACACATGTGTATGGATCCAAACATAATTGTTCAGCCTAAACAGTCAAAGGCTACGTGGCCGCGGGCTAACAGTCATAACTAGTTCTCCATTAGGGGCTACGTGGCTCAGGGAACACTTTTGTGTGTGTAGGGTAGTGGTACAAATCCCAAGAATGAAATACTTCTTGTTGAGTGTACAGAAAACTACATTTGTATTGTAAGTTTGTAACTGTTGTTTAAATTATTTTTGGAGTCATACGTGTTCACCAGCACATAGCTGACGTATTTTTCCAACCTATTGCAGGTAATTAAGTTCTTATAAGAAGTAGCAAGGATTGGAGTCATCGTGGAGTTAGAAGCGCATTACGTGATGGCTCATCTTTTTGATATTAAATCCTTGTAATATGAACATGTATTTTGTAAAATGAATACTTGGGTATTTAATTTCCAAGTAAATTTTCAATGTAAAATAATATTATATTCAACCTAAAAGTCTTTTGCTAAAATTAAACCATAAACTCTGATATATTTACAAAACATGTACCAACTTTTGGTCACACTTTTAGGCCTTAAGTTGGGGTGTGACATTTATATATGTTGAACATAATTTTTTGTATTTGACATTGTGTTAGTTTTCTAAATAAATTTATTTATTCCAACCCGTGTGCTACACAGGTAACTAACCTAGTAAATTAATAATTCAAGTATAAACAACACTCAAAATTCTACGGAATTGAAGCTCTTGGACGCTCAGATATTCAAGTCTAGTCGGGATGACTATGAGAGAAACAAACACGTATACCATTTACCTGGAACACTTACGGGAATTTGCTTGTTGACTGTCGTTTGAGTCAATAAAAAACCTAGTTAAACAATATAGATAGGATAAGTAACGTATCGTATCCACCAGAAGTATGTGGTCAATGTAATTCGTGTATAGATTTAATATTATGAAGTGACTGGTTTTTAGTGCTGATCACACAAGCAATTAAGTTGAATTTAGAGAATTAAGCAAATAAACAAGTAAACGAGTTTCAATCAATTAACAAAGCAAATCACACCCGGGACTTCAAGTAGGTAACTTACAGTAATCTCATGCAACCTAACAGATTAATCATTAACGGTTAACTACAGACTGATCAACTAGACAAAACCTTAGGCAACAATTGCTTTACACACGGCACTGGTTATCAAACGGTCCCAGCCAGTGTGACTCAGTTAAGGGCAATTATATGCTTTGTCGTATTCAACTGTCACACCCCCGTCTAGGGCCTAAGAGCGTGACCCAACAGTTGGTATCATAGTTGTAAATAAATCAGAGTTGCATTTAGTTGCGGAAGACTTATAAACTTTAAGGATCGAAAGTGTAACTTTATATATAATCAAAAGACGGGATTATAAAATACCCGTTTAAGTTATTACAAAATATTTATGTGTTTATGATTACAAACCACCATATTAAGTTATTACAAAATAATCCGAGCCATCGGATATTAGTAGCACTTCGACACTCCAAGTGCTAAACTTGTTCACCTGCAAAATGTAAGAAAATACGCCAGCAACGAATGCTGGTGAACACGCTGACGCAAAAATAACTCTTTTACTTTATTACCCCTCGAGAATACGCCTGCCTCGGCCCAACGTGGCTTAGGAATAACAAAGTCAAATAACACATTATAAACTAGAGCCTCTACACTAGGTCACCTCACAAACACCGTTAGCGTTCGACTTCATTAAGTACCCGTAAATATACACATACGGTCGTACTCCCTGCAGGAGAGCGTCCTACGACCAAGGGTGGTGCAATCATGCCCATACATCGCATAGTACCACCTATGTAAGGATCCAGACATATGTATACCACAGCCTGAGGGCTAGGTTTATACCCATAGTTATAACGGTTTTAGGAACACATAGTTCCTTGTAAACAATTTCATATAACAAGTTGACTCTTTTGAAAACAAGTTTAAAAGTTTGGGGGCGTATTCACCTTGTCTCTTTAGGATCGGCTTCACTCACCGTCCAAGGGTCTTTCCCTTTCTTTTATCTCGAACCTATAGTTACGAGTATAAATATTTGTTAGTCGGATACACGATCCGGCTTAAGACCTTTAGTCTTATATCTCAATCCTCGATTGAACCTCTAGTTCAATTCTTATTTACTTGAAAACCTCTTGTTTAAAAGTAAATTTATAAACCTTTAGTTTATATTCAAAACCCGACGTTTCTTCTTCTCCAAGAAACGTAATCATTTTCTTTTATTATTTAAGAATACTCTTTATTCTTTAAATAATATTTTCATAACAAAGAATATAATCATATATACTTACACACATATATATGTTATCACTATATTCATCAATCATATTTTCATTCATTTCTTTGTTATGTTTTCTTTTCTTTTATCGAGGCATCGAGTATAACCTCGACTTAAGGCTTAAGCCTTGAATACAATATTGAGTTATATTGAATTCATTATTACGCCTAACCTTAACGGCGTATGGAAACTCTAGGGACTTGAGCAGCACTCCGAAGCCGCTTCTCTTTTCTCGACACATAAATCGAGGAACACCAAACTTCAACACCCGTTGGCACGAACTTCAAGACTCATTGCCATTACTACAAACACCTCTTTGGTATGTGGGTGGAGGGTGGCACAACTTCGAGGAAACGTTGTTACACAATTGAGGGATCAGGACACGCTTAACGAGGTATTAAGGCACGTTTATAGAGGTAAAGCTAGAGAGAGAGTAGTGAGATGTGAGAGCAATGTTGGTGTGCAGAATTGAGCTGCCCTTGGCCGCTATTTATAGACCAAATCTTGGGTCCCATCGCGTACCGCGCCCGGATAGCACCCCGTCGCGTACCGCGACGTAGGGTTGATGACGCAGAGGTGTAGGTCTGCCACGTGTCAACACGTGGCAGTCACCGCTCCACGTGGCAACACGTGGCGACAGTGTTGCCACGTGGTGACACGTGGCAGCACATAGTGCCACCGTGTGCCACGTGGCACACGTGTCACACTGTGTCAGACTCCCCATCGCGTACCGCAATGGGAGTCTCTTCTGACCTGTCGCGTACCGCGATGGGTCAGGAAAATTAGATTTTACAATTTAGACCCTCAACTTTGGAATTTGGCAATTTTAGTTCCTAGACTTTGGAAAGTTGATACTTTGAACTCGAAATTTTCACGGTGTTACATCAACCTAATCAAACAACCCTATGATCAGTTATTATAGCAACTGGTAACTAATCGTTCAGATCAACGTAAACCTAAACCGATTGAACACACAGAAATACTAAACATCAATAATCATAGATTAACCATAAACAATTATACATAAATGTTCCTAGTCACATGAGGAAACTGAAATTGTTACAAACTTTACATCCCAGGTATGATTCGGAGAAGACTAGCCGAGCATCGTCATCGATAGGTCTGTTGGAAATCTTGTATTAATAATCAACAGAAATAAACGAAAATAAACAAAACAATCAACACAGTAATCGGGTTTGTGTTTAACATAATTCCTTAAACAGATTCTCGGTCTGTTCCCAGGGTACTCCGGTTCGAAACAGAATCGGTGCTCTGCCGGACTCGAACACTTGTCTGAAACGAAGTCGAAAATAATACTGTTATTGCAATAGGAAGAAGATGAAGTGTGTTATGATTTTTGGTGTGTCTGAACTGAATGGTTGGTCTTGTTATTTATACACAAGAATCATAATCACACCTGTTAATGACTATTAAATTGAAATAATATCACTTTAATGATCATTAGTATAGATTATAAAACAGAAAAATAATAATCATTATCATAATGATTATTAATAATATTGACCAATTCAGTTTCAACTTTTGAATTTCAAATTCAAAAAAACTGTCTCACGTGGGCTCGGGTTTTCGGAGTTGCATTCGTGTCCGCGGGACGTGCGGGCACGCACGAGTTCGATGAATTTCTAGTCCAGAAACCCAAATTTTCACCACCCCTGCGTGCGCGTAGAACTTGTGGTAAAACATGTCACAAAGAATTCAAATGGGTGTAAGGATTCCACCTTATAAACCATTCATCATTTTATTCCCAAACCGATGTGGGACAAACCTTTACCACTTCCTTCGTTCACACTTAAAACTTCCAACAATCCCCCACATGAATGGAGGTCGAAATAACAACATTATTCCGATTAGATTTCAACAGTTGAATCTTGCATACAATAGGTAGGTGTTATCCTTTGAACCTTTGCTTATGAAGCATACTTAGCCCACTGGCTCTGAGTAGACAGTGATGTATTTGAACTCGTCTGCCGTTTGGGTAGACGACAATATTCTTCACACAAGACTCTCCCTGACAAAGTCAAGTCCTCATAGTTATGTTCGTTATGGTCATGAACATGCGCCTAGTTCTGCAAGAGCTATTAAGTATTGTGCCCAACAACACCCTTCGAAGCGACCCCACTTCTCTCTCACATAGGTGATTCACCAAGTATGACTACCTTGGTCGAATCATTAAAAGCCATATGCTTAGCCTCACACTTGTCACTTTTAGGAATGGACTAGGAAGGTTACCTTGCCACGTGGTAATCTCCCTCTTAAAATTGTAGGGTTATCCCCCCCCCCCCCACAGTGACCGCACTAATTCAAATATGTAGGTTTTCCTATTGAACTCAACTCTTGGGATCTCCAGTCTATTGAGTTAGGTTTCCTTCGCATGAACTTTAATTTTTCAAGGGCTTCAGTCCCATTCCCATGGACGAATTTTGAGCTAACTCTCTACTTAGGCCTTTTGTTAGTGGATCCGCAATATTATCCTTTGACTTCACGTAGTCAACAGTGATAATTCCAGTAGATATTAGTTGTCGTACCGTATTATGTCTACGTCTAATATGTCTATTCTTACCATTATACATTGTGCTATGAGCTCTGCCAATTGCCGATTGGCTATCACAATGTATAAAGATGGCCGATGCCGGCTTAGGCCATCTTGGTATATCCTCAACAAATTGACGTAACCATTTTGCCTCTTCGTCCGCTTTATCTAGGGCGATGAATTCTGATTCCATCGTGGATCTAGTTATAACCGTTTGTTTAGACGATTTCCACGATATAGCAACACCTCCAAGTTTGAATACATACCCACTTGTTGCTCTGGAATCATTCGTGTCAGATATCCAATTTGCATCACAATGTCCTTCGACAACTGCAGGATATCTGTTATAATGTAACCCGTATTCTCTAGTGTATCTTAGGTACTGAAGCAACTGAATCACACAGTTCCAATGACTTGAACTCATAAGATACATCAAACTGCCAATAATTCTTGAGTATTCCAACTGGTTAACGGGTTCACCTCTATTCTTAGCTAGATGTTGACTTGTTTCAATGGGAGTTCTAGCTACATTAGAGTCATTTGCATTAAACTTCTCAAGAATTTTGCTCACGTAATGGGATTGACTTAAAACAAGTCCATCTTGGGTTCGTGTGATTTTAACTCCCAAAATCACATCGCAAAACCCATGT
Source organism: Bidens hawaiensis (assembly GCF_021521415.1). Classification (NCBI taxonomy): domain Eukaryota; kingdom Viridiplantae; phylum Streptophyta; class Magnoliopsida; order Asterales; family Asteraceae; genus Bidens; species Bidens hawaiensis. Next base: position 61,204 of record NW_027495831.1, on the reverse strand, counting down.
CCTTCATGTCAAATCTTGCTTTTAGCATGTTCTTTGTGGACGTTATGATTTTTTCATCACTTCCAGCAATGAGCATATCATCTACGTATAAACACAAAATGACATATCCATCGGATGTGTCTTTCACGTATACACATTTGTCACATTCATTGATTTAAACCCAGCATCAAGCATGACATGATCAAACTTTTGGTGCCATTGTTTAGGAGCTTGTTTCAATCCATACAAGGATTTCACAAGTTTACATACTTTCTTTTCTTTCCCAACGGCTATGAAGCCTTTGGGTTGTTCCATGTAAATCTCTTCCTCTAGATTTCCATTCAAGAAAGCTGTTTTTACATCTATTTGGTGAACTTCCAAGTTTCTAATGGAGGCAATGGCAAGCACCAACCTTATAGATGTTATTCCCGTAACCGGGGAATATGTATCAAATTAATCCAAACCTTTTCGTTGTTTATATCCTTTGGTCACCAACCTTGCCTTATACTTATCGATGGTCCAATCAGGTTTCATCTTCTTCTTGAAGATCCATCGATATCCTAGTGGTTTACACCCTTGAGGAAGATCCACTAGTTCCCAAGTATGATTTTGTAAGATAGAATCTATCTCACATTTGATGGCCTCCCTCCACTAAGGTCCTTCAGCGGAATTCACCGCTTGTTGATATGTTTGAGGTTCCTCTTCTACCATGTAGGTAAGGAAATCAGGGCCAAAGGATTTTTCAGTCCTTCCATTTACTTTTCCTGATTTCTACCTCCTCTATCTCAGATTGTTCCCGAGGTTCATCTCCAGTACTTTCGTTTTGAATACTTTCCTCAACCGGTCTAGAATAGCTCGGTTTTCCTTTATCCAAATATGGGAACTTATATTCAAACCATGATGCATCCATTGATTCTATTATAGTGCCATTGTTTATCCCGGGATTCTTGGAATCATGCACAAGAAATTGATATGCACCACCGGGAAGGGTATATCCTATAAATACACAATCCACGGTTTTTGGTCCTATTAGTAGGCATTTTGGTGGAGTCACCACTACCTTGGCTAGGCACCCCCACACTCGCAAGTATTTATATGGTGGTTTAATTCTCGTCCATAACTCATATGGAGTTAAATCTTTCTTCTTATTCGGTATCATGTTTAAGACATAATTAGCCGATAAGATTTCTTCCCCCCCACATGTACGGGCTTACCCCAGAACTTATCATCATGGCATTCATCATTTCTTTCAAGGTTCGGTTCTTACGTTCCGCTATGCCATTTGATTGAGGGGAGTAAAGAGGCGTGACTTCATGTATGATTCCTTCCTTTTCACACAAGTCAATAAAAGGTGAAACATATTCACCTCCTCGGTCACTCCTTACTCTTTTAATTTTTCGATTTAGTTGATTCTCAACTTCGGCTTTAAATAAGATAAACTTATCAATAGCCTCGTCCTTAATCTTAAGTAAGTAAAAATATCAATATTTTGTACTATCATCAATGAACATTATGAAGTACTTGTTCCCACCACGAGTAGGAATTGCTTTTAGATTACACACATCGGTGTGAATCATCTCGAGGGGTTCGGTAAATCGTTCAATCTTTTTGAAAGACGATCTCGTTTGTTTTGCTTCGACACAAGTTTCACATTTATTATTTGAGTCGATATCGAACGTTGGTATGCATTTAAGTTTAATCAAACGTCGAATGGAATTAAAATTAACATGACCTAGTCTACCATGCCAAACATTAGAAGACTCAAGCATATAAGCAGAACTAGTAGCATTCTCATTCATATTGTTAAACACGGTTACATTCAACTTGAACATACCATTAAGGGCATAACCCTTACCAACATACACACCATTTTTGGTCAACACGATCTTATCACACTCAATCACCATTTTGAACCCAAACTTGTTCAACTGCCACCCCGACACAAGATTCTTACGAATTTCGGGAATATACAACACATTTGACAAAGTAAGTTCCTTTCCCGAAGTCATCTTCATAACCACATTCCCCTCAACTTTTACTTCGGCCGTAGCGGAGTTTCCCATAAACACCTTTTCACCATTAGTCACCTCTTTGAAAGTGCTAAAGAGACTTTTGTCAAAACACACATGACGGGTAGCCCCCGTATCGACCCACCCATCTTTGTTATTTTGTCCAACCAAGTTAACTTTGGTGACCATAATCGAAAGGTCCGTGACCACCGCAACATGGTTCTCAACCTCACGAACCATGTTAACTTGTCAAGCATTTTCTTTCTTTGGAAGCTTGCATTCATTGGCCCTATGGCCTTGCTTTCCACAATTGTAACAAGTTCCTTGGAACTTATTTTTCTTCCCAACTCCCCCCTTCGGACCAAGGTTGAAGCCTTTCCCATGATTTTTTTTCCACCATTTTTACCCTTTGAAGATTGGCCATGTTTAACAACATTGTCCTTTGTTTTGCCGGGACCGTCAATTCTTTTAAGAGCAATTTTATTGTCTTCTTCAATACGAAGACGAACAACAAGATCTTCAATGGTCATCTCCTTTCGCTTATGCTTGAGATAGTTCTTGAAATCGACCGAACTTGGTGGTAGCTTTTCGATGATACAATCAACTTGGAATGTCTCACTAAGTGACATCCCTTCCGCATGAATATCATGAAGAATAACTTGCAAATCTTGGACTTGACTCATAACAGTTTTGAGTCTATCATTTTAAAGTCCAAGAATTTAGCCACCACGAATTTCTTAGTACCGGCATCTTCGGTTTTGTATTTGCGGTCCAACGACTCCCATAATTCTTTGGCAGTCTTGGCCTTACAATACACGTTATAAAGTGCATCAACCATGCCATTCAAGACATAGTTCCGGCACAAGAAATCTGAATGATTCCAAGCGTGAACCGCGCTCACCGACAGAGCATCCGTTGCCCATTCATCAACATGAGGAACGGTTCCAGTCAAGAACCTCGCGAGGTTCAAAGTGGTCAAATAAAAGAACATCTTTTGTTGCTACTGTTTGAAATTCACATCGGTGAACTTCTCCGGTTTCTCAGCATGAGAGGTGACTGCACTCGGCAGCGGAGCAACCAAACCGGTTGTGACAGCAACAACGGTAGTCACGATGGCAGAAACAGCAACGCTCATGGGTTGCGATTCCATTCTGAAACGAAAAATACAAGAATAATAATAAGTAATCTGTTTATGTTTGTTGGAAATCTTGTATTAATAATCAACAGAAATAAACGAAAATAAACAAACAATCAACATAGTAACCGGGCTTGTGTTTAACACAATTCCTTAAACAAATTCTCGGTCTGTTCCCAGGGTACTCTGGTTCGAAACAGAATCGGTGCTCTGCCGGACTCGGACATTTGCCTGAAACGAAGTCGGAAATAATACTGTTGCTGGAATAGGAAGAGGATGAAGTTTGTTGTGATTTTTGGTGTGTCTAAACTGAATGGTTGGTCTTGTTATTTATACACAAGAATCATAATCACACCTGTTAATGACTATTAAATTGAAATAATATCACTTTAATGATCATCAGTGTAGATTATAAAAACAGAAAAATATTAATCATTATCATAATGATTATCAATAATATTGACCAATTCAGTTTCAACTTTTGAATTTCAAATTCAAAAAAACTGTCTCACGCGGGCTCGGGTTTTCGGAGTTGCATTCGTGTCCGAGGGACGTGCGGGCACGCACGAGTTCGATGAATTTCTAGTCCAGAAACCCAAATTTTCACCCCCCCTGCGCGCGCGTAGAACTTGTGGTAAAACATGTCACAAAGAATTCAAATGGGTGTAAGGATTCCACCTTATAAACCATTCATCATTTTATTCCCAAACCGATGTGGGACAAACCTTTACCACTTCCTTCATTCACACTTAAAACTTCCAACAAGATCTTCAATTATGATGAGGGAGGCCATTAGGATTGATCAAGAGATGATTAATAGCCCTGGAATTCACCCAAAATCGCCTAATAGCTGCTGTTGGTCGTCCAAACTTACTAGGGTTCGTCAAATAGAAGATATAGGTCAAAATCCGTTTTTTCACGTTTTTAAGACCATCGCGATAGACCCTACCCGTCGCGTACCGCGACCTAAGAAAACCTCATATTTGGATTCCTCTCATCGAGAAACCCAAAATTCATATATTATGGGTCCCGTAACTCATTTTCTAGCTCAGGATATGCTCGTTTTACTTCATGGTCTCATTTTGTCAACCAGTCTTGTTTAGTTTTAGCATCGGCTTATGATTTCTCATCCATGCTCTTCTCGAATCCTTGTAACACTTCCCAAGACATCAATTCATGCTTCGGTCTTCCTGAGATATCATTCCATGCTCGTACAGGTCTCCTATTTAGCATCTTTAACGATCAATTACCTGAAATACAAAAGCACGTATGAAGTACCAAAGTTCTAACAATATATTCAACAAAACTACATAATTAATACACTAATATATATACAAAATACCCGACCATCACATCTCCACACTTATCTTTTGCTTGCCCTCAAGCAAAACTCTAAAGTAAACATTAACCTCCATCATAGGTATTTGAATTATCATCATTAATACTAGTAAGGTTTAAGGTCATACCAGTTTACCAGACTGACACTTTCTAGATTGATATCCTACAAATACGGTTAAGTGCTATAATAAAAGCAATAGTGCTGCCCAGACAAGTGTACTTTGTTTCCGGTTAAGGACACATGCTCATACCCCTCATAATATAATAACTCTCCTCTCGGTTTAATATCTGTACTAGCAAAAGATGTGCTAGTATCACTCTGCTCTCAGTATCACTCATAAACAGGTATCCATCCATAAAACTGCTTTGACACAAATGCAAATCAAGAGGTCTTAAAAGGATTGTAACGGGGCCAAGTGTAAGGGTGTGGAAGGGAAATATTTAAGTAGCTCAAACGATCCGACCCGGCTTATTACAAAACATCTAAATAAACGAAACTTCTATACAAACTGGCTGACTTATTATAAAACCTCTAAATAAGCAAACTAACATACATAATGATTTCAGTTTTTTTAATTTTTTTATCTCTTTTTTTTACATAAACGAACTACTGAATGCATAACTGAATAAAAACAGACATCTTTTTGGCATTTCCCTCAAGTTTTTTTTAAAGCATAATAACGTGATGCTTAATAATTGAACAAATACAAATACAAAAACAAAAACAAATACAATTACAAATAAACCTAGTAAGTCGGATCGTCTCGTAACATAATGTCGGGGGTTAAATAATTGAAAAATAAGTCCAAGAAAGGTTTTCTAAGGGACCAAACCCCCCAACCCCTCACATAAACCATCCTCATATGTATAATGTATGAGGCCTCAACCCCCCAGTACCCACACTCACGCTCATCCAGACGAGGCTTAACCTAGTTGCCTCTATCACTTTTGCATTTTGCCAACTACGATACCGTAATCCATGAACATCAGTGAAAGCACTCAAATGACATGTCTGTACTATATATTATATGTGTATTATATATATACACTTATCTTTTTCATTTTTCCGGCAAGGTGATGGCGGTGGGCGGTGTTGGTTGTAGGAGATAAGTGAAAATTTAAGTGAGTTTTAATTAAGTGGATTTTTGAAATTAAATTAACCGGGTTTTCAATATTAAGGTATTAGACAAAAATATTCTCCTTCCTAACCTTATTAAGAAAATCAAACTTCTTATTTGATCTTTTTCTACGATACATAAATCATCATATTGATAAAATAAAGATAAAGATCTATCCTATTATTATGATCCAGTTTAGTGTGACGGTTTGGTCGACTAACAAAACGGCCGAAATAAACAAAAAATAAATAATTAACCTATATATAAAAGCAAACATCCTATATAGGTTTCTAGCCCATGTGAATATTATGTTGACATTTTTAGTCTCTATTGTTTGCTTTTCATTAGTTATATGCTAAGTGTTTTGTATGTGTTATAGTAAGATAACTTTATTTGGCTTTCCGCCATGTATCATGTCACTGTGTTTATAAATGTCACACCCCCATTCTAGGCCTAGGGGTATGATCCATAATTGGTACCATGTTTGTAAATAAATCAGAGTAGCGGGTTATAGCGGAAGTCATTATAAAAACATAAGGATCGATATTATAAATATTTACATTACAAAAGACGAGACAAAAGTCTCGTTTAGTATTTACTTATTTATAGTTTACAAAACCACCATGTTTTAATATTTACACAAAATTATCCGAGCCATCGGATTCTAGAGCTTCTTCGTCCTTCAAGCTCTAATCTTGATTACCTGCAAAATGTTATTAAAATACGTCAGCAACAAATGCTGGTGAATATGCTGACGCTAGAATATTTTCTTTACTTAATTACCCCTCGAGACCACGTAAGTCTCGGCCCATCTTGGCTTAGGAATAATCAAGTTAAAACAATCATCATAAACTCGAGTCTCTGCACTAGGTCACCTCAGCGAAACACCGCAGCGTTTATGACATAACTTAGGTACCATAAATATACACATGGCCATTCCCCACTCGGACGTAACTTAGGTCCGGCCCATCGTGGCTGTAGGTCGTGACCAAGCGTGGTGCGATGTGCCCACCGCATTCCACATATGTAAGGATCTAGACAAACGTATACCATAGCCTGAGGGCTGGCTTATACTCTTATTTATAATGTTTTCATAGAGACATGTAGCCTCATGTAAAGTTTTACACATAACACGTTTGTTTGTTTGAAAACAAGTTTGTAAAAGTAGCGCGTATTCACCTTTCAATGGGATTAGCTTCCAACGCCGTCCGTATGTCTTTCCTTTGCTATCTCGCACCTATTGTACGAGTATAACATTCATTAGTCGGATACACGATCCGGCTTAAGATCTTTAGTCTTATCATCTCGATGAACCTTTAGTTCATTATTTCTTTTACTTTAAAACCTTTAGTTAGAAAGTATTCTTTATAAACCTTTAGTTTATATTTAAAAACACGACGCTTCTTCTTCTATAAGAAACGTATTTCTTTTATTATTTAAACATATTCATAATACTTAAATAATATATTCTATAACAAAGAATAATTATTTACTTATATATATATATATATACTTATGTATATATATATATATATATATTTATTTATTTTCTTTTCTTTCTTTTCTTTGTTATTTATTTTCTCTTTTTATATTCATCGAGTATAATTCCGACTTAGACATTAAGCCTTTATAATATTTTAATATTATTTTGGTCGGGCATTATACCTACCTTACTTGGCTTGGCAACATCCTAGTTACTTGGGCAGCACTTCGACGCAGTTCAATCGATATTCTTTTCTTTTCAACTCCTTCTCCTCACTTGGCACGCTTTTCGAGACACAAACACTTTTGGCACGTACTTCGAGGAAATAACCGGTTCGTCGGGGCAGTACTTCCTTCTTGTTCGGGATATCGGGGAGTGGCACAGATATCGAGGTAACGCGCTCGTTTATCGAGGTTTCGGGGTAGGTTTATCGTGACGGATCAAGGGCACGCTTTACGAGGTCTAGAGAGAGAGTAGTGAGAGAGTGAATGTGTGAGTTTTGAGATGTGATGAATGAATCCCGTAGCTGCCCTATTTATAGCCAAAATCGGATCCCGTCGCGGTACGCGATGGGTTCCCTGGCTGGCCCATCGCGTACCGCGATATAGGCCTGGCCAGTCAGCACTAGACCTGCCACGTTTCGCCACGTGGCAGGCGTTGTGCCACGTGTCGTACGCGTTGCCACGTGGTGACACGTGGCGGCAGACGCTGCCACCGTGTGCCACGTGGCACACGTGTCATTATCTGTCAAACACCCCATCGCAGTACGCGATGGGTGTCTCTCTTGACCTGTCGCGTAGCGCGATGGGTCAAGAAGATAGATTTTTCATTTATACCCCTGGAGTTTGGAAGTTGGCAGAATTGGTCCCTCGACTTTGAAACTTGACATTTTTGGCTTGAAAATTACGTGATGCTACATCCTCTCCACCTTGAAATAAGTCTCGTCCTCGAGATTGCTTACGAGAACAAGTGGGGGTATTTCTTTTTCATCTCGGACTCGAGTTCCCATGTGTACTCGGGTCCTGTTCGGGAATCCCATCTTACTTTCACGATTTTCAACGTTCGTTTTTTAAGTTTATTTAATTTTGAATCTTCGATTTGGATGGGACGTTCTACAAATTTTAAATTCTCATTGATTTCTACGTCTTTTAAGGGCATTAAAAGAGATTAATCGGCTAGACATTTTCGTAGGTTTGAAATATGGAATACGTCGTGTATCCCTTGCATTTCCTCGGGTAGTCGCAAACGGTATGCGACTGTACCAATTCGTTCGATTACATCGAAAGGTCCAACGAATCGAGGACTTAACTTGCCTTTCTTGCCGAAGCGGACTACGCCTTTCCATGGCAAGACTTTCAAAAGAACTTTGTCACCAACATTAAACTCTAACGGCTTACGAAGGACATCGGCGTAACTCTTTTGGAGATCACGTGCCGTCTTAAGTCGTTCGTGGATTTGAAGAACTTTTTCGGTGGTTTCTTGGACTATTTCAGGTCCAGATAATTGATTATCTCCAGTTTCAGACCAACACACGGGCGTTCTACATTTTCGACCATATAACGCCTCGAATAGTGCGGCTGGAATGCTCGGGTGATAACTATTATTATATGAAAATTCCATTAGGGGTAAGTGGTCATCCCAACTTCCACCTAAGTCTATCACACAAGCGCGCAGCATATCTTCCAACGTTTGAATTGTCCTTTCGCTTTTCCTATCGGTTTGCGTATGATAGGCAGTGCTAAGGTTTAACTTTGTACCGAGTGCTTGTTGGAAGCTTTTCCAAAAATGAGACGTGGAACGACTGTCTCGATCGGAGATTATAGATAGCAGTACTCCATGCAAAGCAACGATGTTGTTCACATAGATACGTGCTAATCTATCCATTGAGTACGACTCATTGATAGGAATGAAGTGCGCGGATTTTGTTAAACGATCCACAATCACCCATATAGCATTATGATGTCGAGTCGTCTTTGGGAGTTTAGTAATGAAATCCATAGTGATTAACTCCCACTTCCATACGGGAAGTTCGGGTTGCTGAAGTAATCCCGAAGGCTTTTGGTGTTCAGCCTTGACTTTTAAACAAGTTAGACATTTCGCAACATGCGAAGCGATGTCCTTTTTCATCCCATTCCACCAGTAGTTTGATTTAAGATTTTGATACATTTTGTCACTACCGGGGTGCATCATGTACTTAGATTTATGGGCTTCGTTCAGAATCTTCTCATGTAAGTCCCCAATGATTGGTACCCATATCCGGTTTCCCATTCTAAGGATACCATCGTCACTTTTGACTAATGAGTCAATGGTGTCGTTACGCTTTTAATCGGAGATCTTGTTTTCGTGAATAGCTTGAGCTTGAGCAGATTTAATTTGGTCGATAAGATCAATTTGAAGTTCTAGCCTTAACGCTCGAACTCTTTTTGGCTTTTCGTGCTCTTTACGACTTAAGGCATCAGCCACAACGTTGGCATTACCTTCGTGATAAATGATTTCACAGTCGTAGTCGTTAAGAGTTTCCATCTAGCGTCGTTGGCGCATGTTAAGCTCTTTTTTCTCAAAGATGTATTTCAAGCTTTTATGATCGGTGTACACTATAAATCTAACTCCATAAAGATAGTGCCTCCATATCTTAAGTGCAAATATTATAGCGCCTAACTCTAGATCGTGAGTCGTGTAGTTCTTTTCGTGCACCTTGAGTTGACGAGAGGCGTAGGCGATTACTTTCTTTCGTTGCATTAATACACATCCCAATCTGGAATGGGACGCGTCACTAAAGACAACGAAGTCTTCGGTACCTTCTGGAAAAGCCAGTATAGGAGCTTGGGTAAGCTTTTGTTTAAGTATATCGAATGCCTCTTGTTGCTTTGTTCCCCATTCGTACATGATATTCTTACGAGTCAAAGAAGTTAAGGGAACAGCGATTCGGGAAAAGTTATCGATGAATCTACGGTAATAGCCGGCCAATCCTAAGAAACTTCGAATCTCGGTTGGAGACTTTGGGATCTCCCACTTAGAGATAGCTTCAATCTTAGCAGGGTCTACCTATATACCGTTGACATTAATGATGTGACCAAGAAATTGCAGCTCTTGTAACCAGAATTCGCATTTCAAAAACTTGGCGTACAACTTCTCGGTCCTAAGGATTTCAAGTAGGGTTCGAAGGTGGTTTTCATGATCGTCCTTAGATTTAGAATAAATGAGTATGTCGTCGATGAAAACGATAAAAAATTTATCCAAGTAAGGCTTACAAATTCGGTTCATCATGTCCATGAACGCGGCTGGCGCATTAGTAAGTCCGAATGGCATAACAGTGAAATCATAATAGCAATACCTTGTTCGAAAAGCGGTTATCGGAATGTCTTCGGATTGATCTTTAAGTTGGTGATAGCCGGAACGAAGATCGATTTTTGAAAGTAGCTAGCACCTTGAAGTTGATCGAAAAGGTCGTCGATTCGAGAGAGTGGATATCGATTTTTGATTGTAACTTTGTTGAGAACTCGGTAATCGATGCACATCCGCATGGATCCATATTTCTTCTTGACGAATAGTATCGGCGCTCCCCATGGTGATGAACTAGGTCTTATAAAACCTTTCTCGAGAAGCTCGTTCAATTTTTTCTTTAGTTCCTTCATCTCGGTTGGCGCAAGGCGATACGGAGCTTTGGCGATCGGAGCAGTACCAGGAATAAGATCGATCCTAAACTCTACTTCACGATCAGGAGGAATGCCGGGGAGTTCGTCAGGAAATACGTCGGCATAATCGGAAACAACAGGAACGTCTTTGAGTTCTTTGGGTTTAGACTTTTCGGTGACGTAGGCCATGAATGCTAAGCATCCTTGATTTAAACATTTGTTAGCCCTTATCATAGAGATTAGGGTAACTTGGCCAGCGTCTTTATCCCCTTCAATTCGAATAGTTCGTTTATACGGGGCTCGAATCTCAACGGTCTTGCTATTGCAAAGGATACGAGCATGGTTGTCGGATAACCAATCCATACCCAATACAACATCAAAACCAGCAAGAGTCATAGGTAACAATAAAATAGGCAAAACATAACTGGCTAATAAGATTTTTCCGTTTTCTAAAGCTTCGGTAATTTTAACAGTTTCGCCATTAGCGGTCTTGATGCTTAGAGTTTTATTGAGTTTGATTAAAGGTTCGTTTAATATACTACAAAACTTATAATCTATAAAATTTAAGTTGGCACCTGAATCAAACAAGACTCTAGCATAAACGTTGTTAACAAGAAACGTACCGGTAATTGTTTCCGACATGTCGGCCGCTTTCTTTGTGTCAAAAACAAAGACCCTTGCATTGCCCTTCTTGGGCTCAATTTTCTGACTGCTACCACCCGCACCACCAGTCGCGGGCTTATTCTTGGGGCACTCAAAGCTAAGAGTCCCATCTCCTTACAATTATAGCAGGTCATCTTCTTCTTCCAACAATTAGCCGTGGCATGGCTGGTTCGGTTACATGATTCACAGACTCGAGAAGCAAAGTTGCATCTACCTCTATGATATTTCTTACAAATTTTGCATTGAGGGACGCCAACATTGGAATTAGACCTTCGTTGATCTTTACCCTTGAAATGGGTATCTCCACCTTTCCTTGCGTCATGTGTCGTTACCACCTTTTTGTCTTCCTCTTTGTTGCGGATCATTCCGCCCATCAAGTACCCAGCCAACTCCATCGTAGAGTCGGCGATTTGTGGCAAGTGCGATCTCACCATGTCACGAATCTCTCGTGGCAATCCCCAAATGTAACGTGTCACTTTGCTGGACTCAGGGATAACCAGCCGGGGAACCAATTGACAGTATTCGTGAAATTTCGTATTGTACTCATGAAGGTTTGTTCCAACAACCTTATGAGCCAAGAACTTGGTTTGGATCTAGTCCGTCTCGTGCATCGGACAGAACTTTGACAATAACAACTCTTTAAACTCGTTCCAAGTTTAACTATACATAACTTCCCTTCCTCTACTCATCATCAGCGTGTTCCACCATTCTAGTGCTTCGCCTTTGAACATTAAGGCGGAGTATTGAATCTTCTCCTCCTCCATACACTTGCTGGTGGTAACAATCGTCTCCATCTCTTCAAGCCACCTTACGGTATTGATGGTTCCCTTGTCACCGTGAAATTCTTTCGGTCTGTAATACTTAAAGTCTTTAAATGAACATCCTCCTATCTTGAGTTTCTTAAATTCTTTACGAACCCCTACATCAGCGTTTGATTCATGCACACTCTCTTCCTCACGTGAAGGTCGAGTTCGGGGTTTAGAAACAAATTTACGGGAAGGATTTTCAGATTGTGAGTGTTTTGTTTGAGAATGTCTTGTTTGAGATCTAGACATTGATTCTTCTCTAACCGCATTTTTAACCATTTGTTGGATTTGTTTCAAATATTTGTCGGGAATTGGTTCCTCTTTCTCGGGACCTTTTCCTTTCACTTCGCGTCTCTCGGCTTCCTTTCAGGAAACCTCTCAATTTTCACTTTGTCGAGACATATTTTATCTTTTATTCTTTTTATCTGAAATTTTAACACATTTCTTTTCTTAATATACAAATTTATTTATTTCACATTTATATACATATCATAAACGATATGTATATTAGTTTACAACAAAATCCTATCCTTATTACATCGTATATTACACATAACATACAACTATTTTACACATATAAACTTCATTTTCTTGAACACACCATCTTCATTAGTCTTTCATAAATTTCTTCACCACTTTCGTCAGTTTGTTGCACTTGCGAAGAAGCTTGTCTCCTATCTTCTTCTTTTTCTTCTCCTCCACAACAATTTTTTTTCTAAGGTCGTCAGTTTCGTGCAAGGCTCGGTCCAAATGCTCTTCCTGGGACTGAGGCATGTCAGTCGGATACCCATATCTTGGAGGTGGGTCGCGGTAACCCATCATCACAACATCATAGTGGTTCTTGGGATCAGGGTATGGAGTTGCAGTCTCATCAGATTGGTAATTGAAGAAAGCATTGGCAGCCTCATTTTGTTCTTGTATTTCTTTTGCTTGCTCTTCAAGGGATGGAATCTCACCTTGGTATGGTGGAAAGTTTGATGACGCCTTACCCTTGAGTTCCTGGAGAAATTTCATGTATGGATCCACATAACCATAGCTTGGGGTGGAGTGTTGCTCTTCTTCCAGTGTGGCTACTTCATTTGGATTGTCCGGATATTCTTCCTTGGGGTCGGTTTTCTCTTCCGGTTCCTCTTCCGATTCTTCTTCTGGTTCCTCTTCTGGTTCCTCCTCGGTCATTGCCGGCATAGGTATCTTCTCATATGGCATCGTCACTCTCATCTTGGGTTTGTGAGGGTCCTTCCTTATTGACAGGGGAATTAGCAGTATCCATAGTTGAAGTGCCGGTATGCCACCTTCGTTGATCGGAGTGGCATTGCATCCGATCGGATGAAGAAGATTTCGGTTCCTCCTTGATTGGTAAGTTAGAGAGGAAAGCGTATGAAGGATGGTTGGTACATTGGAAGGCTTGTTGGATGATAGCTTGAATGCCTTGGGGGTTGGTATACTTCATGTGGAGTGTTGTCTAGGTGATAGATTGGACTTGGGTTGGGGTTTTGTTTTATGTTCTTCGTTGAAGAATGATTCAAAGTAGTCCTTGCTCATGATTCCTTGAGGAAATTTGTAGTATTTCTTTGCTCTTCTTACTTCCTTGTCATAATATTCCATTAATTCTTCATAAGACATCTTTTGGGTAGTTTAGATTGTGGAGAAGGAAAGAAAAGGTTACCAACCAATCTTATCCCTATTCAAATAAACAAGTAAATATTTCCTATGCTTGAATCGAAGCTTGGGTAATGTTTTATGATACCCAATTCGCTAAGATCGATGGCTATGATACCAACCTATCACACCCCCATTCTAGGCCTAGGGGTATGATCCATAGTTGGTACCATGTTTGTAAATAAATCAGAGTATCGGGTTATAGCGGAAGTCTTTATAAAAACATAAGGATCGATATTATAAATATTTACATTACAAAAGACCAGACAAAAGTCTCGTTTAGTATTTACTTGTTTATAGTTTACAAAACCACCATGTTTTAATATTTACACAAAATTATCCGAGCCATCGGATTCTAGAGCTTCTTCGTCCTTCAAGCTCTAATATTGATTACCTGCAAAAATGTTTTTAAAATACATCAGCAACGAATGCTGGTGAATATGCTGACGCTAAAATATTTTCTTTACTTAATTACCCCTCGAGACCACGTAAGTCTCGGCCCATCTTGGCTTAGGAATAATCAAGTTAAAACAATCATCATAAACTCGAGTCTCTGCACTAAGTCACCTCAGCGAAACACTGCAGCGTTTATGACATAACTTAGGTACCATAAATATACACATGGCCATTCCCCACTCGGATGTAACTTAGGTCCGGCCCATCGTGGCTGGAGGTCGTGACCAAGCGTGGTGCGATGTGCCTACCTCATTCCACATATGTAAGGATCCAGACAAACGTATACCATAGCCTGAGGGCTGGCTTATACTCTTATTTATAATGTTTTTAGAGACACGTAGCCTCATCTAATGTTTTACACATAACACGTTTGTTTGGTTGAAAACAAGTTTGTAAAAGTGGGCCGTATTCACCTTTCAATGGGATCGGCTTCCAACACCGTCCGTATGTCTTTCCTTTGTTATCTCGCACCTATTGTACGAGTATAACATTCATTAGTCGGATACACGATCCGGCTTAAGACCTTTAGTTCATTATTTCTTTTACTTTAAAACCTTTAGTTAGAAAGTATTCTTTATAAACCTTTAGTTTATATTTAAAAACCCGACGCTTCTTCTTCTTCAAGAAACGTATTTCTTTTATTATTTAAGCATATTCATAATACTTAAATAATATATTCTATAACAAAGAATAATTATTTACTTATATGTATATATATGTTATAAAATTAGCCCTAATTATAACAATATTTCCGAAGTAATAATTGAACTTGAATATAACTAAGAAATATGCGAGTAAAGAAATATGAGATTTGTTACTTCTGGATATCAACCTTCGTACAAATACATTCTATTTATAAAGCAAAAACTACTGTGCAAAAGTACTATTTAAGGAGACAAACGAAATATAATTGGTGCATATAAAAATATAGTTGGTGAAGTCATGGTGTCATACAAATAATAGTGTCGGTAATTCATAACACTCCCCCTTGGATGACACCTTTTCAAAACTTAGGGGTCTTGAAGTACTGCCTCATTAAAAACCTTGCAAAAAGAAAACCCAATGGGCTATTAGCAGGGAGGGGGAGTCACTATCAGCTAATGATAGTGGGTATATTTTTGGGTCGAAAATAGGTGAATTGAATTCTTCTGTAGTAAGATCATGTAGATGAAGAAAATACAGATTGAGGGGAGGCGTTCTCTAGTTATGATGTCGGTGAATTGGAAAAGGAATATATAAGGTCAACTCACTTTCTCATGTAACGAAAGATGAAGTTATAATTAAAAATGTAGTAACTGGTTTTGAAAGGAATGAGAGAAATGGCGAGGTGGAGACAAAAGTTGATGTTTCTTCTACTACACCTTCGAAAGTGGAGTTGTGAAAGACTTGTTCGCCTAACACAGTTTCTAAGTCTAGCTCATTTGGCTCAGTTATGCATGTTTGGTGGCACCTGCTTTACAAAGATCCGCATGTGAATAATTATGATTCATTATGTTTTACTCAATTATGCAAGTAAACTGAATTTTTCCTCGTTGACTTGAGGATATGGCAATATACGAAAAATGAAAATGATGGTATTAGGTTCATATTCTCACAAATCAAGCAGGAGGTGAGTTAGGTCTCTTTATATGGTTTGTTTGGTCTGTTTTTGTGTTGTTCTCTCTTTGATGTGTCTTTTATGTTTTTGTTATGCATCAATTTGTATTTATGTATCGTCATATCTAGTTGCTTTCTAGATAATTTTTCTTGTATAATATAGTTGTCATTCTAAAAATAAAACATGAGCACCATCTAACCAAAAACGTCATTTACTTAAACATTGACATAAACATGTTTAATAAGCGAGTTTCATGGCACGAGACATTTAACTTTTAACACATTTTAATTTAACAAATTCAATAACAAAAAAAGATTTTGATACGACCACCTAACACAGCTAAAAACAAGAATATATGATCACCAACACGAAATTAAGCAAAGGACTTCAAAATCCTTTAAAAGCTAAAAGTAGTAAGTAGATGCGGTTAGCGTTAAAAATTTGGAGTATCATATTTAATTTTTGACGGAGGTATAAACCTACGTCATTTTGATAAACGATTCTTAAGTGCTTCATCTCAACATGTTAACTCTTTAACAAAGTTACTAAATGACTAATAAGAGCCATAATAGAGTTAGAAGAGCTATACTCATTTAGACGCATTTTAACCTTATCATTGACGTTCCAACTCTTATACCTTAATACCAAATTTATTTAACTAGTATAGTAGTATGAAAATGAACCATGTATTTTCTCATGAACTTTAGGTTGCGAAAACCCATACCTTTAAAAAAGAATACTCCATTTATGTTAATAAAGGCAAAAGTTTAATTGTCCATTTAATGTTAAATAAATTTCCAAGTATTTATAGTTAGAAAATGTGAAAAAGTGAAAAACTAATTAAAAAAATACTCTAACACAATTGAATATCACAAAATATCATATAACTGTTATAATATTAGCCTTAATTACAACAAGATTATTGAAGTGATAAAGAGACAAAAGGATAGGAAAAGAGAGAATGTAATATATTTTTTGGGATGCCAGTACTCGTTATACATACACTCTATTTATAATGTTAGAATACTATTTAGGAACACTATTTAGGGAGACAAGTGTATATAATTGGTTTGAAAATTTCATCCATTATTTGCAAGTGTCTTACCGACATTTTTATAACACTCCCCCTTGGATGACACATTTTCAAACTTCGGGGTCTTGAAGTACTGCCTCATTAAAAACCTTGCTAAAGAAAAACCCAATGGGAAAAAACCTTAGCTA
Organism: Bidens hawaiensis; assembly: GCF_021521415.1. Classification (NCBI taxonomy): domain Eukaryota; kingdom Viridiplantae; phylum Streptophyta; class Magnoliopsida; order Asterales; family Asteraceae; genus Bidens; species Bidens hawaiensis. Next base: position 44,105 of record NW_027495831.1, on the reverse strand, counting down.
AGGGAAAAAAAGTGCAGTATATAGCTCCCCCTCATATTGCAGGTCGTTACATTGTCCGTACATGGCGCATGCCAATATCATGAACATGTTTCCTGAATGTTGCTGTGGGAAGTGCTTTTGTGAAAAGATCAGCTGAGTTGTTGCTGGACTGGACATATCTCATCTCAACCTGATTGTCTTTAATAAGGTCTCGAGTATACTCAAAGTATCTTGGTGGTATATGCTTTGTTCTGTCACTTTTGATATACCCTTCCTTCATTTGCTAGACACAAGCTGCATTATCTTCATAGATAGGAGTTGGAATTCGATCTTTCTCTAGTCCACAAGAAATCAATATGTGTCGTGACATAGATCTTAGCCATACACATTCTCTTGAATCTTCATGCAATGCAATGACTTCAGCATGATTTGAAGATGTTGCAATGAGTGTTTGTTTCTGAGAACGCCATGAAATCGCAGTTCCTCCATTCTTAAATACGTATCCAGTTTGAGATTTTGCTTTATGGGGATCAGATAAATAACCTGCATCTGCATAACCAACTAACCCTTCTTTTGAATCGTTAGGATAAAATAAACCTAAATCAGTAGTTCCTTTTAAATACCGAAAAATATGTTTAATGCCATTCTAATGTCTTTTAGTAGGGGATGAACTGAATCTTGCCAATAAATTAACTGCAAAAGAAATGTCAGGTCTTGTACAGTTAGTAAGATACATAAGTGCTCCAATTGCACTGAGGTATGGTACTTCGGGACCAAGAATCTCTTCATTATCTTCGCAAGGACGAAATGGATCATTGTCAACATTGAGTGATCTAACAACCATCGGTGTGCTTAAAGGGTTTGCTTTGTCCATATTGAAACGTTTTAAGAGTTTCTCAGTATAAGTTGACTGATGCACAAGTATCCCATTATGCATATGCTCAATTTGTAAACCAAGACAATATTTGGTTTTTCCAAGGTCTTTCATTTCAAATTCTTTCTTTAAAAGAGCAATCGCCTCATTAATTTCTTTTTGTGTCCCAATTAAATTGAGGTCATCAACATACACAGCTATGATCACATATCCTGATGTTGTCTTCTTGATAAAGACGCGTGGACAAATAAGATTATTTGTGTATCCTTTGCTTATCAAATAATCACTCAAACGATTGTACCACATCCTTCCAGATTGTTTCACTCCATACAAGGATCTTTGTAACTTTATGGAATACATTTCCTTAGGCTTTGAGCTTATTGCTTCGAGGAGTTTAAATCCTTCGGGAATTTTCATATAGATGTCACTATCTAGTGATCCATACAAGTAAGCCGTGACAACATCCATAAGACGCATCTCTAAATTTTTAGAGACTGCTAAGCTGATTAAATATCTAAACGTAATAGCATCCATAACAGGAGAATACGTTTTTTCATAGTCAATTCCCGGCCTCTGAGAAAAACCTTGAGCTACAAGTCTTGCTTTATATCTTGTAACTTCATTTTTCTCATTTCGTTTTCTCACAAAAACCCATTTATATCCTACAAGTTTCATTGACTTTGGTGCAATGACAATAGGTCCAAAAACCTTTCGATTGTTTAGTGAGTTTAATTCAGCTTGCATAGCATCTTTCCATTTGTTCCAATCTTGTCGATTTTTACAATCATCTACAGATTTTGGTTCAGGGTCATCATGTTCTTCCATGATATCACTTGCCACAGAATAAGAAAATATATCATCAATATTTTTCATTTCATCTCGATCCCACATTATATGTGATTGACCATAGTTGATTGACAATTCCTTATTGGAATCATTTATTTCTTCCTGAGGGAATGTTATATTATTTATTCTTTCCTGGTGGAAGGTTCTGTCAATCATTCCATCCTTAGGGTCAGTATCCTTTTCAGAGCCCTTTCTTTTTCGAGGATTTTTATCCTTTGAATCGATTGGCCTTCCACGTTTTAAACATTTTTGGGATTCATGAAGTGCATTATTATGATTTTGCTTATTTGGAATCTCAACTCGAGCTGGAGCATTAGCAGCTGGTATATGAGATTTAGTGACCCTGTTTATATCAGTAAATGCATCAGGTAACTGATTTGCAATTTCTTGTAGATGTATTATTTTTTGAACCTCTGTCTCACTTTGTTTTGATCTTGGGTCTAGGTGTAACAATGATGGCACACACCATGATATATCTCTTTCTTGCTTTTTCATTTCTCCCCCTAATGCCGGGAATATTGTCTCGTTAAAATGGCAATCAGCAAAACGTGCTGTAAATACATCACCTGTTAAAGGTTCAAGGTATCTTATGATGGAAGACGTTTCATATCCAACATATATTCCCAACCTTCTTTGGGGACCCATTTTTGTGCGTTGTGGTGGTGCAATAGGAACATACACAGCACAACCAAAAATTCTAAGGTGAGAGATATTTGGCTCATTCCCGGAAACAAGTTGTGTAGGAGAGTATTTATGATTTGCACTTGGTCTCACACGAATTAATGACCCAGCATGCATAATTGCATGACCCCAAGTCAAAACAGGGAGTTTTGTCCTCATTATTAATGGTCTAGCTATTAGTTGTAGGTATTTGATCAACGACTCTGCTAAGCCATTTTATGTGTGTACATGAGCAACTGGGTGTTCTACAACAATCCCCACAGACATGCAATAATCATCAAAAGCATGTGATGTAAATTCTCCCGCATTATCAAGCCTTACTCTTTTAATGGTATAATCCGGAAAATGTGCACGTAATTTGATAATTTGAGCAAGAAATTTTGCAAAAGCAACATTACGAGTCGATAATAAAGAGATATTAGACTACCTGCTGGATGTGTCTATTAAGACCATGAAGTATCTAAATGGTCCACATGGTGGATGAATTGGTCCACATATGTCACCTTGAATTCTTTCAAGAAACATTGGTGTTTCTTTATCGACTTTTAATGGCGAAGGCCTTGTAACTAATTTTCCAAGAGAACAAGATGTACATTGAGACATTTTATCTATTTTGTGGATCTTTTGACCTTTTAGTGGATGCCCATGTGTATTTTCAATGATCCTTTTCATCATTGTGGATCCTGGATGGCCTAATCTGTCATGCCATAAGTTTATGATACCAGAGTCGCAACAATTTTCTGACTGCCATATGCGCTTGAGGCACATTTATATATGTATAATGCAAACCAGAATGGAGCATTGGCAGTTTTCCAATATCTTATCTTTGCTTATGATATGCAAATATTTTTCATTACTAACAGTCCTTGACTGAGTATCATATCCATTATGATATATGTTTTTGAAACTCAACAAATTTCTTGTTGATTTTGGGGAAAATAAATCATTTTCTATTTTGAGCTTTGTACCATTTGGTACTGCTAAATTAGCTTTTCCCACTCCTTCTATCAAGTTTGTAGGACCTGATATTGTATTGATGATCCCTTTTGTTGGTTTCAGTTTATAAAAATATTTTTTAGATCTAAGTATAGTATGCGTGGCTCCACTATCCGCTATACATATATCTTCTTCATTTGTTTGATCTTGTGCTCCAATGATTTTCATTTTGAATCTTGAAAGTATTAAGAAAAATAATAAGTGTATAACAAAGACATTATGATATTTTAATCTTTATTTAATTGAAAACAAACAGTACATGAAAGGGGAACTACATAATTAAAGATAATGAGAACACACTTAATAATTTCATCTAATTATAGTCTTCAAACAACTTTGTTTCAAAGTTCCACCTCAAAGTCTTCAACGCTCAGCTCAGCATTGATATTATTAAAGTTATCAACATGGTTCACTTCTTTCTCCTTTCCTTTTAGGGAGGCTTGGTACAGTTCACACAGATGTGGAGTTGTGCGACAAGCCTTTGCCCAGTGGTTTGTACTTCCACATCTAAAACATGAAGTGCCATTGTTTTCGGACCTACCAGCTTCATTCCATTTATTTTGGTGGTTGGAATTGGTATTGTGTGGGACATGATAATTATTGGCTCTCTGGTTACGACCATGGCCACGACCACGACCGTAAGAATTAGTGTTCCATTTGAATGAATGCTTACGATCATTAAAATGCCTTTTGCCAAAATGACCACGACCACGTCCACGGCCTCGTCCATGACTTTGTTCCCATTTAAGACCAGAATCTTTATGAGAATTTTTGTGAGCAACATGTGCTTCTGGTATTGCTAATGAACCCGTGGGACGAGATTGATGATTTTTCATCAATAATTCATTATTTTTTTCTGCTACAAGGAGTAATGCATTTAGATCAGAGTATCTCCTAAAATTCTGCAAACGATAATGTGTTTGCAAGTTTATATTTGATGCATGAAACGTGGAAAAAGTTTTCTCTAACTTTTCTTCCTCTGTTATAGGATACCCACAAAATTCTAGCTTTGAGCAAATTCGGTATAAAGCAGAGGTGTAATCATTTACCCTCTTAAAATCTTGGAACCTAAGACTGTTCCATTCATCTCTAGAAGTAGGAAGTAAAACTTCCCTTAGATGACCGAATATGCTTTTCAAATCTTCCCATATCATATATGGGTTATCACAATTAAAATACTCATGCTGTAGTAATTCATCAATATGTTTATGGATGAAAACATCAGCTCTTGCTTTATCCTGGTCAGAGCACTCATTGTCTTCTTGGATTGTATCTAACACATCCATTGATTTCAAATGTCTTTTGACATTTGCTGTCCAAGACATATAGTTTTCTCCAGAAATGTTAAGTGCAGGGAATTCGAGTTTTGAGATATTTGACATTTTGTTACTAAACACAAATAAGATAAATATTAGGATTACGTACTTATTAAAATTGAAAGAAAATACAAAGGTAGAGCTATAAATAGATAAAGGAAAAAGAAAAGATTAAACTCTCTAGGTGGGAGATTACAAATTAAGAACAATAAGATTATCAGCATTATGGTAGTTAACATTAAAACTGGATGAATCATCTTGGAAGCTTTATCTTGGATAATCTTAAGAAGAAGAATGTTTGTTGTAAATGAAATGGAGTTGACAATTGGTTATTTATAGTGAAAATTTATAACCGTTTTACAACGGTTATATTACCGTTTTATTACGGCAACATTACCGTTTGTATGTGTGTGTGTATATATATAATATTAATTATTTTTTAAGTAAGATAATAAATAAGATATTAAATAAAGTTTATTTTATAAAATATATAATTAGTATGCGTAATAATAAGAATAGAATTGTTAGTGTAAATAAATCTAACTTCTAAATGAGATATTAGTGTGCATATATAAATAAAAATTAGAATGGTTAGTAAATTTTAATAACAATGTTTATACACATTATTGCTATTACTTAGTATATGTATATGCATATATATATTTCCAATAAACATAATTAAAGAAGTGTTTATGATGCTTATGTGGATACCTTTATGTCTATTACCTTTCTTGATTAGAATATAAGCGGCTCGTGCTGATAACGTGTTATAAAATTAGCCCTAATTGTAACAATATTTCCGAAGTAATAATTGAACTTGAATATAACTAAGAAATATGAGATTTGTTACTTCTGGATATCAACTTTCGTACAAATACATTCTATTTATAAAGCAAAAACTATTGTGCAAAAGTACTATATAAGGAGACAAACGAAATATAATTGGTGCATATAAAAATATAGTTGGTGAAGTCATGGTGTCATACAAATAATAGTGTCGGTAATTCATAACAATATATACTTATATATATATTTATTTTCTTTTCTTTCTTTTCTTTGTTATTTATTTTCTCTTTTTATATTCATCGAGTATAATTCCGACTTAGGCATTAAGCCTTTATAAAATTTTAATATTATTTTGGTCGGGCATTATGCCTACCATACTTGGCTTGGCAACACCCTAGTTACTTGGGCAGCACTTCGACGCCGTTCAATCGATATTCTTTTCTTTTCAACTCCTTCTCCTCACTTGGCACGCTTTTCGAGACACCAACACTTATGTCACGTACTTCGAGGAAATAACCAGTTCGTCAGGACAGTACTTCCTTCTTGTTCGGGATGTCGGGGAGTGGCACAGAGATCGAGGTAACGGGCATGTTTATCGAGGTTTCGGGGTACGTTTATCGTGACGGATCGAGGGCATGCTTTATGAGGTCTGGAGAGAGAGTAGTGAGAGAGTGAATGTGTGAGTTTTGAGATGTGAGGAATGAATCCCGTAGCTGCCCTATTTATAGCCAAAATCGGATCCCATCGCGGTACACGATGGGTTCCCTGGCTGGCCCATCGCGTACCGCAATATAGGTCTAGCCAGTCACCGCTAGACCTGCCACGTGTCGCCACGTGGCAGGCGTTGTGCCACGTGTTGACACGTGGCGACACGTGACGCTGCCACCGTGTGCCACGTGGCACACGTGTCATTATCTGTCAGACACCCCATCGCGGTACGCGATGGGTGTCTCTCTTGACCTGTCGCGTAGCGCGATGGGTCAAGAAGACAGATTTTTCATTTATACCCATGAAGTTTGGAAATTGACAGAATTGGTCCCTCGACTTTGAAAACTTGACATTTTTAGCCCGAAAATTACTTGATGTTACAATAAAATACTAGTTTTTATCCCCTGTATTACGAGGGTTGTTTTATATTATTTGTTCTAATATTTATTTATTTTTTAAATTTATATTTTTTTATTGTATGAAAGTTTATAATATACTTATGGTTTGATGATAAATTGTTTCACAAATAAATGAAATGTTATAACCCGGTTTAAAAGTTATATGGTTTTGATGAGACCCAATACCCATTTATTTCTTTTGCTATAAAATTGGTTTTTTAATTATAAATAACATTTATGAAAGTTAATAATATACTTATGGTTTGATGAGACTCAAGACCCGTTTATTTTTTTTACTACAAAAATTGGTTTTATAATTTAAATAATACATATAACTTTTTTAAAATAAATAAGATATTAATTTTTAGTATATCCTAATTTATAGGATTTTTACATCAATAATTTGGTGAAAATAATTTTTAATTTAATGAGATATTATAACCCGTTGAAGGAATATCTGGGTTTGGTAAGACCCATACCCATGAATTCGGGTCAAATGCATGAGAAGCCTCCATTTAAAAATCAAGCAAATCTGGTGACTCCAAAAAAGGAGGGAGCGACCACATCGCAACACATAAGATTTTTATGTTTTCGTTTATATATATATATATATATATATTATAGATTAAATAGAATTTTGATACCAAGCAGTAATCGTATAAATGCATATGTACTTTTTTAAAACTTTGTGAATATTAATGAGTTAAATTATTTTGTTAAACTATGTTTACTTTACCATTTATTTTCAAAGTTTAACATTTTTTTTCTTCCCATATAGATTTTTGTTATTCATATATTTAAGTTATTGATTTTTTTATGACGGTAAGATATGATACTTTTTACGACATGTTTATTTTTTGTTATTCATATATTTAATCTAACTTGCGTTACAACTTTGTATTACTTTTGCAAAATTATTAACGATGGTCTTGTGTACCAGTTTACACGAAAACACATATGGTGGGGGGACTCGGTTTCCTATAAAGCTTCGCCCATGTAGCCTAGAGCAGTCTTTTTATAAAAAGTGGGCGGGACATTGGGGCACCGATAACATGACTGAGGGATCCTTGTGAAACAGTCTAGAAAGTGGTAGAGCAAAAGGATCGACACAATGTTCAGTGTGACGACTTCAGCAAGACCATTACATACCCTCCTCTTTATTTACTAGAGGAGTTTTGGCACGATATGTTGGTACTTGTATTTAATAATTTTAGTTTAATACATAAGTAAAAATAACCTTTTTTTTAATGAAAGACATGGAACACCAACAACTGAAAGAAAAATTCAAAGGTTGCAAAAGTAAACCAAAACGAAGGGTATGGCCTAGCCTCGTCTCAACGCACAGGAAAATCATAGTAATTGATAAGTTTCTTTGACATTTATTCTTCTTTTCTCGCTAACAAAATTTAACCTTTTGCTCTAGATTAATGATGTCGTTTAAGTCATTCAACAACCCAGTTAAACTACTTACTTAGAGTAAGTATGGTATCGTATCCATGATGAGCATATACTCAATATTACATGTTTTTCTTGATTATTTTATTCTAATATGCTATTTGTAATTAAATTTAAGTATTAAGTAAGAATTGATTTAGAAAAGCAAATTGCAAAACTAATCAAGATTTAGTTGTACACACAATTATGACAAAACGTAATCCTCACCAGGTTTTGAGTTTCTTAAAAAAAAATAATTCTATTACTAGTGGGAAGCCATTAACGATGTCTATGTGTATGATTAATCAACTGGTAATTAAAACTAAACGGGCTTCATTCAAGCAAAAATACGATTTTATGAACAAGCAACAAAACCGAATCCTTTACACGAAAAAACACAATTTGAATTCAAATAACTTAATGGGTTAACAATTTCATTTTCATAATCTAATGAAAAACAGAATTTAATTGTTCATACTACAAGAACCTTTCACTTTCCGATCACCAAATGGCGAATGCTATAGCCTTGCCACACTGCGGTCCCAAACTCTATAACCCCGTCCGCTGCTTGTGCCCTCACTTATTTCATGGCAGTAATTGGTGCACATACATCTTATCTATTATAATAAATATTGTTGATGGCTTGGTCCACATACTTGCCTATCTAATTAACTGTTGATGGTCCAATCTCCAATAACGTTAAAAGTCCAATGAGTGGCCTGCATATTTTAAACACCCTCATTTTTAGTTTCATTTTGATTTCCAGGATATAATTTAATTATCATCACTAGATGTCATATTATTTTTCGGTATTAATATTATCATTGACATATTAACCATGATCGATCATTAGCATTTATATTTATCCGATGATTAGTTTAATTTGATCACTTTAGTTCGATTAGTTTAATTTGATCACTTAAGTTAGTTTTCTCTATAAATTACAAAATAAAAAAATAACTCAAAGCGTGACTGTCTTCAAGAATCGCTAAAAAGTTGTAACACCCACATACCAATTACTAAAAAATATATGTTCACAGTGGAAATCGGTCCCAGTTAAAACTTTTCATTTAAAGTAAATCATAAATAATATAAGACTTAAACATTTAGGCTTATAACCAATACAAGGTTTTTCAAGGATAACCAAATTCAACAAAGTATAATGGTTATCCATATTAAATTAGGTGAATACAAGTTTGTAACATAAAGCAATAGTTTTCGAAAACATCCCTTTGATAAACGTTTTCTTCTTCCAAAACGGCACTTGATACTTCCGAGACCCCAACTTCATGATGCGCCATTGTTGAGCTTTACCTGGTGTAAAAAACATCCAAATATATTAGCAAAACAACTACGTATGTTGGGTAATTAGTCGATTACATAATAGACTATAAATAAAGTAAAATTTGCAAAAACATGGTTTGCGCCACCCGGGCGCCAACTCTAGTCACCATCTTAATGCCGCCCACAGAATTTTTCAGCCCTGGGCACCCATATCAACGGCCCAGGCGGTGGTGGTTGCATTTTTTTTCCCAAAATATTCTATTTTTAATTCTTGTATTGTATCGTTTACCCATCAACTCTTACAACACAAAATATACTCAACTACCCATATGATCAACCTCTTTCGAGGATTAACCTCCGCGTTCACCGCTTAGGACCCATTTAAAAAATTTCCAACGCGAGATAGATGAACTACCCATCATTTTCTAAATGGCTAAGGCTATGTGTAGTGGGCGGCAAAGGCGAGAACACCGCCCCCTAGGAGAAAAATGGGGGGGGGGGGGTGTGCGACATATGTTTGTCGCCAGGTTGTGTGATGGACTTGATGAAATGGTAATCGGGTATTGGAGGGTGGGGCGATTTGTGGGCTACAACACCGTCGCAGGGCTACATATTGCCCATTTTGTAGCCCCTTCACCACACATAGCCTAATGTACCCACATTGTTGTTGCACATGGGTTTATCCAAATTCTTAGACATATGTTCTCTTGCACTGTCGAGCCGAGGGTCTCACGGGAAGCAGCTTCTCTATTCCTATGGGGTAGAGGTAAGGCTGTCTACATCTTACCCTCCTCAGACCCTACCATAGCTTTGCTATTGAGATATACTGAGTACGATGATGATGATGATGATGTTCTCTTGCACTGGAACTAGGGCTGTTATTTTTAACCGTAACCCAAAACCCGACCCGAATAACTTTTAGCCCAAACTCAAAAGTACCAGTACTTATGGAACCCGAATCTAACGAACCTGAGTACAACCCGAACTAATACGAGTTGAATACTTGTTACTTTTTACTAGGCTTCAGACAAACCAGAATAACCGGTTTGACTAAGTATTCTATTTAATTATTATATCATCTGCCTTATACTATTAAATAAATATCGATGTCTACCCAATTCTTTTTTTAAGTCGCCTATTTCATTCCGATTCCAACACCACCTATCGATTACTATTCCAACATTCATTAATCTAGAGAATAGATATGAAAATGTATTCACTCAATCGATCGGTTTTTTAGGCTCAGTTCTTCAGTTGACTGGTTATTCATTTCATCAATCGAAGCGTTCTTTAGATTGTTTCGATGGATTATAGGGTTTGTTATTTGCTTATGTAAGTTAAAACTTGAAGATGATATATTTGCTTGAATTTAAGCATGTATATAGTTTTTTTAGTTTGTTAGGTCAAATACTCGAAACCCGATTAACCCGTACTCATAAAACCCGAACCCAAATAACCCAAACTCGAATAACCCATGGAGATTAGGGTCAGGTATACTCGAAAAAATATTTCGAACCCGAGGAACCCGACCCAAGAAACCCGAAAGTAGGTCGTGTAAGGACAAGCTTATAAATATGATGAATGCTGTTCGTGAATCGGCGGCAAAGGGGAAACACACTAACAAGTGAACTTGGTCAATATGGTGGAGCAAACTATGTTGAAGGTGCATCGGTCAATGAAATTCACAACCTTGATATTTTGGCTTGGTGGAAAGGATAGCAAATCAAATTTCCTATTCTTTCCACCATGGCTCGTGACTTGCTTAGCATCCAAGCTTCAACGATAGTTTCGGAATCGGTTTTTTCTCTTGGTGGAAGGATATTATCGATGCGAAGAACAAAACTCACTCTGGACTCTCTAGAAATGTGCATTTGCCTAAAGGATCATTTGGACGGGGTGAATAGTATACAACACAAGGTAAACTTTGAAGATGAAATACCACTAGAACGTCCAATTCATGATGACGAGGTGGAAGAAGGGCTTTCTTCCGAGCTATCGGGTAGTGAAGAGACGAAGGCAAAGACTAAGAAGAAGAGTTTGAAGACATTTGAAGAAGTTTAATTTTAATTTGTTCTAAATTCTATTTGTTTTAGTCATGTAATATGTAACACGAACCAATCGAAGAAGTTTATTTTTTATTAGTCTTGCTTTATTATTTATTAGTCTTTTGTTGTTATTAAACTTTTTAAAACTAACAAAAAAACCACTTCATTACATTTAAAAACATACATTTTATTATAAAAAAAACAACATGGTACAAACATTATTAAACATAAAAACTTAAAATAACAAAAACGGTTCGTTGTTTTAATCCCCCTCACTACGCTGACTAAGCTCTATTACCGACGGTAGATGCTGGAGTTGCAGAGCCGGGCGACTCTCCCACTTTTGCTTTCTTGGCGTCCAAACTTTTTTTCACGACAATACTTATTGGCATGCTTCCGGAGAGTGGATTTCGACCCTGCTTTCAGAAACTTGGCACAATACTTGAATCGCGCCATCTCCTGTGAGTCTGTCATAACACACAAATCATAATGAACCCAAACCTCGGGGCATCTTGGTGTGTCAATGACCATAACAACATTCTCGTTGGTTGCCATTGATTGCCGGCTTAAGAGTAATTGAGATTTAAAGTGTGTTTTAGAGTTTTAAAAGTGGTTTAACAAGTTCTATATCCAACCTAGCTATTTATAGTATGTGTGTTTGTGTTGTATAGTTAAAAATTGGTTCCAACGGTCTAAAAACTGCTATATAGCCGTTGGAATATTCCCAACGGTCATATTTGTTTTAAAAATAGAAAACCCGTTGTACCCAGTTTTCGGGTATATACCCTACCGGTTCCGCTGGGTTCTCATATTCTCCCGTCAGGTCGTGTCTGGTTTCTACCCGATCAAAATACCCGGTTCCTATCAGGTTCCGGGTTTTCAAATACCCGATTTGTGCATGTCTAATTACCACTATGGGCCAGGTAGGTCATCTTTTATGACCAGAGGCAAATTTGCAATGTTTATTGATTTTTAAGTTTATATTAAAAGTCAGTTTTATAAGATAACTACTAAATAAGCGTTTGCGAATTTTGTGGAGGTTATTATTGAGAAGATAATATGAACGAGAATCAATCGAACTCTATATATAGTACACATTTATCTTAGAAACAAAATCTGATTATTGAAAAATACTAAGTTGTATCCGTTCAAACATTTGACTGTACTGATCAAATAGTTTGTTTTGGTACACGGCTCTTAGTATAATTCAAGCAATATTTGACATTTGATTCACTGATTCAATTTGATTTTACAACAATACTAGTACCTAAAATAGACCGATCAATCAATTAAGGAGACGGGATGTGAACCTACATTGATTGAGCTTTTTGTGAGGATGCACACAAAAGGCGTGTGCGTAGGCCTTGCCTTATAAGTTGAGTCGATTTCCCTAATATGAGGGCAGAACAAGCATTGGTGTTTTTCTTTGGTAAATTTTAACATATGATATTGCATGTGTCACGATAACTCATTCTTTAGTGTGCTACCACTCTACGATAGACATTAAGACATTTGATACTAAAGATATTTATAGCGGATATCTTATATTGTATAGTGTTGTCGTGTTTTACATAAACTAACACTTTAATATTTTGTATTAGTAAATTAATTATATAAGACATATTAAGAGAACGAACTGGTGAGTCAAAAATATGCTAACAGAGATCCATCCATTAAACATGTTGATCGATAGAGGCCGGAAGATCGAAGGAGTACCTTTTTGGCTTCGAGTTTAGTCGTTGCACGCCCATATTATTGGGATTGTGGTGGCAGATTCCACCGATGCTGCACGTAGCTCCTTGGACACTCTTTTAACTGAACCTGGAATAAGTGTTATTATTAGCACGGTCTTAACTAGCAGATATATTTTTTAAAGAATGAAGAATTACATAGTAACTGTTTGTCTGTTGCTGAAACCCTTCTGTCGTGTACTGTTTGTCTTTCAGTTTCTTATTTCCATTTGTGAATATACACGGTTTTTACATCACTATTCGTATTGTGGTGAGTGTACCTTGACATCTAAGGGTTGACTTTACTCGTGTACAGCTAGGTTTTATGTTGTTGTGTGTTTTCTGGAAGTTCGATTTCCCTTCGTTGACGGTTCTCGTGATAGCCATCCTAAACGATGATAATTCGAAGCGTTTGTGGACAATTTGTTTAGTAGAATACTATAATGACGATATCAAAAGATAGAGTAAAGCCGTCTCCAATTCCCGACAGTTGGAAGCTCAGGGAAATCTTCGAAGCGGAGGTTCTCAGTGCTTACTTAGCCCTAATGACAGTTATTTTTTCTGGTTGGCAATTTGGCATATGAAACTAATTTCTTTCCGGAATATAACCTTTTCAAACTCTCGGTGTTTTCAGCCCGATTAGTGAACCGCAGGTTTGCAAAACATTGCTGTAGAGATTTCCTCCAGATCGATTGGACCATAACCCAATGTGTTAGGCCCTCCACGTGAGCCCATAGGCCCAAGTTGAAGGTGGCCCGTTAGGTTAGTCACAAACACGTAATGGGCCGCCTTTAACTTGGGTATGCCAAGGCCCAAGAGTGGGCTCATGTGATTGGTCCTAATACATTGGGCTTTGGCCCAGTTAGAATGGCATCTCTACAATTGACTTGATTTCTGACCCCTTTCTTGTTTCTTATGCGGAACTTATTTGGAGTCAAGGATTTCAACACACATCACCGTAACATGTCGGTCATAGCCGGGCAAAAGAGCTAACTGTGATGCCGTCAGCTGTTTATCTTCAAGTCAGCACCATCAACCAGGCGTTGACCTTCGTTACTTGATATCGGGGCTGGCCTTTTACCAAGAGGCCCAAATTTTTACACACTTTGATTGGATTCCTAATTTTGCATTTTCATTTTCATACTGTTTTTCCTTTCCTTGATTAATCGAAATTTCTTAATATTATCTTTCACTCGTGTTCCCTTGAGAGAATTCTATGCATGTTTATTCTTTTGTTGTTCCCGCCACTAGTTTTGATGATTTGTACACCTAAAATTCACAACGAAAAAAAACACGATGTATAAATAACACACGACAAATTTAATGATGCGTAGAAGCATACAAATCAAATCCTGTTAACTAACGATGTCTGTCCTAAGTCTTAGTCTAATGATATCAAACCTTTTCAACGAAAGTCAAGCTAAAATCTCTAGTTTAGGCTTTTAGCTCTTGTTACTAGTCCTTCTAGTTCACATTTTCACCAAGAATTGTTATGTTTCATTTCTATCATTTTGAGGGTTCAAGCCTTATATAAAGGAACCTGTTTGGTCTGTTTAATGTATGAATTGCAACTCCTTTTTCGTAGAAAAGAACATTCGTGTTCTTTGTCGAACCTTTTTGTCTTATCTAATTATTGATTTCACATAAATATTAAATGCTTTAACTTGAATGTGAACTAGAAACTATATGTGTCTTATTGAAATGAGAAACCTACGAATCTTGTAGAATTACACAAGCTTTTCATAAAGAGCAAGCATTCATGAATAGAAAAAACAAAATATTGTGTTATGGGTGATTAATAGCATTTTCTTAAAGATCTTGTTGTCCACCTAGCTTTCTCATGAAACTGGAGGCATCCAATGTGGACAATGAAGGTTGATGACGAATTGATTTTGTTAGAACCGGATTTTCAAGGGTATATTGGTCACTTAAATATGGCACGATGTACTTTCTCACATCGTCATCAGTAATCTCAAGATGCCCTCCAGTCACATTTACAAACTTGACCCTCCCTGCTTCAACCAACGTTCTCAAACCGATCCAATCTTCAACATATAGTTTTGTCTGTACAATGTGCATGCATAAATAAAATCAAGATTCTAGGAACTTATTGACGAGTTGTATGAGTATCTTACAATACATGAATGCACGATCATGTACCTCTTGTGGTGGAAGTATTGATTCCGAGGCCCCGTCAGAAAAGTATCCAAACCAAGAGGTTTCTTTGGGTACCAAAACGGATTCTTTATCAAACTAACATTCATATTTCAGACACAAAAAAGCATAAAAAGAACGTCACTTGTAATTAGTTATTATTGAAATGAAATTAAAGTTGTACATCAGGACTTGAATCTTACCATTATAAGCACTAAGTTTTGCAAACTAGAGAATCTTTCTTTATACGTAGCATTTTTTTCAAACTCATTGTTTAGCTTTGGGAGGAATTTACACCCTTCGCGATACGCATCAAGATCCTGTAAAACCCCCAAAAAAAGGGGGGAAAATGGTGTGTGATTTCTGATTATCCAAAACAAGTTCCTATAGTTGGTGATTAATGTATAAATAGATTTTTACTCACAGTTGGAATCTTGGTGCAACCTGCTGGAGCCAAGCGTTCCTGTACAAGCAGCATCATGTTTGGGTGTCAACCGTGTTGGATTGATGGGCTAAAACCCCAAACACGACCCGTATTTTTGAAGAATTATATATAGCTAATCTTTGAACTGATTTTGAATTTAACTGAACACAATTTAGTATAAATGTTGCATTAGTGATCAAATTCCTAATCTTTGAATGAATATTTATATGTGTTGTACACATTGTGATGTGAAATCTAACTTGGACAGCCTTGCTGTAAATCACACTCTCCAGCCAATAACACATTAAACCAGTCTGCAAATCCAAAAACGAGATATATATTGTAAAAGAGAATGGAATTAATATTTCTTAATGTTGTAATTACGACGGCTCAATATACTAGAAACCATAAACCTTACACAAACCTATAACAAGTTCATAGGTTGATCATAATTCATAAATAAACCGTAATAAATAATATTGAAACTTACGTCACAAAGTGGAATTGATGCTAATCCACCATGGGAACCTGCTACTGAGTGGAATTGATGCTAATCCACCATGGGAACCTGCTACTGATATGAAGTTCTTCACCTGTTACAGGAAGACAATAATAATAGAATCAATGAATCGGATACAATATATAAGCACAATAGATAAAAGATCACCATCCAATGTTTGATTACAAAACATTCTTACTTGTACTAAACTAAAGACACCATCAGTCACACCTTTTCTAGTGGTAACTAACTTGATAACAAGACTTTGGTCATTAGGCCTATAAATGAACCAAACGTTTAATGAACTGTTTGTGAACCGTTCGGCCGGAAGTTTGATTATTTAATCAAATGAACAAACATGAACAAATTTTTTTGTTTATTTAGTTAAACGAACAAACATGAACACCATGTTTCGATCGTTCTCTTACGTTCATGAACATTCGTTTACATATTAATAGAAAAATAATTAAACAATATTTATATTTTACAAATTATATGTTACATATTAATACAAAATAACTAAATAGTGTTAATTTATGTGTGCTCATTTATGCTTTTTTTGTTTACATTTGTTCATATATAGTTGTTCAATTATGTTCGTTTATATTCATGATCTGTTCATTTAGAATTTTAATAAATGAATACAAACATGTTCAATTTTTAAATGATCGAACATAAACACAAACACAAATATTTTTCCGATTAAGTGCTCGTGATCATGTTCTAAAATTTGAGATTTCCATCTTAACAGTCATATCCCAAAGGTTGTGACGGTTCAGAATTAGTCTATACACACATGCATATGTAAACAATTTCCTAGTTGTGGTTGTGATTTTGAATTAATACAGACCCAAGTTCATAAAAGTCTGTAGATGTTCTTCATGACTGTGTTGCAAATT
This sequence comes from Bidens hawaiensis, assembly GCF_021521415.1. Lineage (NCBI taxonomy): Eukaryota > Viridiplantae > Streptophyta > Magnoliopsida > Asterales > Asteraceae > Bidens > Bidens hawaiensis. The sequence goes on along the minus strand of NW_027495831.1, from coordinate 27,052 downwards.
TGATTCTTGATATCCATCAAAGTGGTTCGGTTCAGTTAATTTCAATTAACAGATCGAGGTACGAAAAATAACCGACAACCAATTTTCGGTTAATTTTGGTTCGGTTCAGCTATTGCTATTGCTCACCCAGAGATATTGTTTTTCTTAGGCGGCCTCCACATACATAGACCCCCCCCCCCCCCCCTTTTCCCACATATATAAGTGTTTTTATCTAAATAGTTGTTCGCATAGTGGTTTCATTTTTCATAAAATTGAAGGTTCATGTCTCATGATAGATGTACAATGATATATGCTTTAGGACTAGGATTAGATGAATGAATGCATTTGCAGTTCAAAAAAGAAGCGAGAGAGAGAGAGAGAGAGAGAGGGAGAGGAGGGAAAAAAATCGTACCGGAGGTGCTCCATCACAAAACTCAAGAACTCCTCTGCCAACCATGTTACCCTGCAAAAAATCAACACTTTAAGTAACTTAATTTTGTTTTCATGTCTCTATGATGTTATATCTAGACGTACAATCACATTTTTTCCATCATTTTCTGTTATTTGAAGATTACTAATATTATAGTATTTTAGTATATTGTGTTTACTAGCTACTTGCTATTTTTTTATTATTCTTTTTTTCTATATTATTTTAGAGTTCTTATATTGAACTCGATCAATGTTTCTTTTACATTGTCGATGTCATATAAGTTTTTGAAGCTGGAGGTCTTTTTGAAAGCCGGTATCGTTGTTCAACCTTGTCTCTTTGACATTTTCATTTTATATGTCTAGCTCCCAAAAAAATGGGTTTAATTTTCTTAAATTTCACACCATTCACAGATTTTGATTTTCTTACATTAAGTTTTAACTTTGTTGGAAAATCAATAACACGTTTCTTGGAAAGTCGTTTTTTTTCTATATAAATGTCATTCTTATCATCTTATGCAAAATTTGATCATTCTGACCTGTGAAAGTCCAACTATGTTATAACCTTGACTGAGTTCACTCATGTTCTTCACCTGTTAATCACAGAAGGTATATGTGTACGTTTAGAAACGATTAAAAAGCATATTTGGTGTCGATCGGTTTCATTACCTTCTCACAAGCAATCTCAACCTAAACACGAAAACCCCATGTTAAGAACTATTGATCACATGAAATATTGTCTAAACAAAATATGGATAAACGTAAATCACCTGCTCCTCAAGGGGCATAAACCAGGAATCCCACTCTCCATCTCCGATTTCTCTATGTATAATATGGCAAAAAGCATGTACTTATTAATCCATCCTTTTTTGCTATCAAAATTCGAACCGATTTTTAACATTACACGCTAAAAAAGAGCATACATGCAATATCCTTGAGTATTAGACCACTCGCTTAAAAGATTTGTGTAACGTGCAGTTGTTTTCTTGGTGCAGCTATCTGCAATACCTGTAAGACACTAACATAAACAAATTAGACACTTAGTAGCAATTTTATTAGTTACAAAAAATTTATAATACCATTAGGAAGATTTTCCTAACAAGATTCATTTTGTTTAAACAAACATATTTAATGTTGTATGATATTATATAATATATTGTTTCCCATGCACAAAACAGTTTTTTGGTTCAATATCCACCATTGGATCACTATGAGGAGAAATCTGGAGCGTAACAAGTCCTTGAAAACCTTCTAGTTGAAGACGGTTTTTTGTTTCCTTGGATTTCTCCCCATGTCGTCCCAGTTAAACCCACCCTATTTCACCCAAGATCGGCGCTTGAAGTTGAATCTCATCTTCCTTCTCTCTACCTCAACCCTTTTCTCTCATGGGCTAAGATGTTCAATCTAACAGGTAATGCCAATTATTAATACGAATTTGGGATTCCAGATATTATCACTCGCATTTTATTTTCTCTTTTTCTTCTTCCCAATTTGGCTCTTAATTTGTAGGATAACCTCCCTGTTCCTATTTACCTCTGGAAATAGGTATAAATCCCTAATTTCCAGCAGTGTCTTCATGTTCTAGAACTGTCAAGGTATGTTCTCTGCTTTCAAATTAGAGATTTTTGTTTGCTTTGATTGTTCATCAATTAGATGCTGATTATCTGGGGTTTAGTGATTACTTAACATCTTTTTGTTGATTAGATTGTATTTTGTTGCATAATGGAATCACAAAGGAGATTAACAAGATCATTTCAACACATCATGTTGGGCAAGTGCCATCCATAGATGTTGCAGGTAAGCAATTCCAGCCCTAATTGGTCCAAACAAGTCAAATCAGCTTTTAGCATCATGATCGGTGTTTGGATTTGGAAAATATTAGAAACTTAGAATGTGATGGTAGCTTTGTGTGCTATACAGACATTAGTACTTTATGATTTTTCTAAATTATTGTATTTGTTCATTTGGCATGATACTAACAAATATGCTTGACTCATTTGCAGAAGATCTTCGAGCAAAGTGGAAAATACAACTGAAGAAAGACATAGCATCTAAGTCCCTGGTCAATAAGGTAAGTGTTGGGTTCTATACGGGTGTAGCCCCGGCCCGTCTTGGGTTGGACAGTTGAAGACTAGAAGGGTTGAATGGGCTGGCCACCCACTCAACTTTAGTGGCCCGTTTTATATTATTTCTTGTAACTTATGGAGGAAGAAATAAAACCCTAGTTAGCCTCCCTATATAAACAATGTTGTATCTTGTAATTTCTTGAGCACCTCAATAAAAGAAGAGACCCTGTTCGTTGCCCGTGGACGTAGGTTACACACCGTGACCGAACCACGTAAATCCCGTGTTCGTATGTATTGCTTTACTCCTATACAATTATTATTATTAGCAATTGTGTGTGTTCGTGAAACCCACTTTCGCCGTCATTGACTTAATATATTACATTGAATTCTGCAATTTGTTTGTGGATACCTATTGCCATCGTCCAAGCATTTTTCTCACTACCATTATTAATTAATTTATATAGCCTACAATCATATTGTGAAACTCGATCAGAAGGAAGCAAGCCGTGCATGTTCATTCGCTTTCAGGTTCTGTTCGTTTGGTTACTTGTTTTTATTAATTTAAGTTTTGTTTTACTTCTCGTTTAGCTGCTGCGCTTATTCGTCTCGTATTATTATTCGTTTTAGAAATCAATTAGAAATACCGTTGTATTGTGTTGATTTCTGTCACCCTATCCGACTCCTTTCGGGTCAGCCGCGTACACGTAATACCTAACAAGTGGTATCAGAGCCAGTGTTGGCTCTCACTCTTTGATCTCCGGTATTATGGCTGATGAGGGTAAAACGAAAATCGAGAAGTTCGATGGACAAAACTTTGGATGGTGGAAGATGCAAATCACGGATTTGCTAATACAGAAAGATCTAGATGTGGCTTTGGAGGAACCGCCAGAAAAGATTACAGATGAGTGGAAAGCTATTGACAAGAAGGCGAAGTCAACAATTAGGCTTGCCTTGTCTATGAACGTGGCGTACAACATCTTAGACGAAACCACAGCGCGTGGAATCATGGAGGCGTTGTCAAACATGTATGAGAAGCCATCATCTGCAAATAAGGTGTTCCTAATCCGGGAGTTGGTAAACACACGCATGAAAGAGGGAGGTTCTGTTACCGAACACATATACACCTTCAATTCTCACCTGAGACGTTTATCATTGGTGAAGTTCAAGATTGATGATGAATTGCAAGCTTGCCTACTTTTGTCTTCATTACCTGACAGCTGGTCAGGAACAATCACTGCAGTCACCAGTTCAGTAGGTTCGGATGCCTTGACTTTCAACAAAGTTCGTGACCTGATTTTGAATGAAGATTCTAGAAGGAGGAATAATGGAGAATCATCAAGCACTTTGCTAAGTGCTGAAGGTAGAGGGAGAAGCAAGAACAAAGGAGGCAACAGGGGTAGATCAAAATCTAAGAAAAGAAGCAAATCTAGACCAAGAAAAGATATTACCTGCCGGAATTGCCAGGAGAATGGGCATTTCAGAAGTCAATGTACCAACCCTCCAGCACCTCAACAGAAAAAGGAAGTAAAATCTACTTCGGAAGTAAATGCTGCTACTAATGAAGTTTCAGATGATGAAGCCCTAGTCTGTTGTGTTGAGAACACAGTTGAGTCTTGGATCATGGACTCTGGTGCGTCTTTCCATGCCACGTTTAGCACAAAGAGCCTAATGAATGTTAGAACAGGAAACTTTGGTAAAGTCCGTTTGGCGAATAATGAGGCTCTAGATATTACCGGGATGGGGGATATCGACTTGAAGACTTCTTCGGGAACTACATGGACTCTGAAAGATGTCAGAATAATTCCTGGGTTAAGGAAGATGCTGATTTCTATTGGGCAGCTTGATGTTGAAGGTTATAGTGTTACTTTCAGAGGAGGGCAATGGAAGGTCATTAAAGGTAACTTGGTAATTGCTCGCGGGAAGAAAAAGGGTACGTTGTACATGGCAGAAATCTCAGCGGGAGAGGTGAATTCAGTGGCTAGTGGACCGAGTCCATCATGTTTGTGGCATCAACGACTCGGCCACATGAGTGAGAAAGGTTTGAAGATACTGGCAGAGAAAGGAAAATTCCCTGATTTGAAAAAGGTGGAACTTGATACAGGGTTCTGTGAACCTTGTGTGCTTGGCAAGAAGAAACGGGTCACCTTCATAAAATCAGGAAAAACACTTAAAGCAAAGAAACTTGAGCTCGTTCATACTGATGTGTATGGACCAACACCAGTATCATCATTAGGTGGCTCCAACTACTACGCTACTTTCATTGATGACGCTACACGGAAGCTATGGGTCTATTTTCTCAAAAACAAGTTCGAGGTATTTGAGATTTTTAAGAAATGGAGGGCAGCCGTGGAGATGGAAACGAATCTGAAAGTGAAGTGTTTAAAGTCTGACAATGGTGGGGAGTACATCAGCAAGGAATTCGTTAATTACTGTGCTGAGAGGGGTATAAAGATGATTAATACCGTTCCCGGTACGCCACAGCAGAATGGAGTAGCCGAAAGAATTAATAGGACACTGAATGAAAGAGCTAGGGCAATGAGGTTAAATGCAGGGCTTCCAAAGACCTTCTGGGCAGATGCAGTCAACACTGCTGCATATCTTATAAATAGAGGACCGTCAGTTCCTCTTGGATTCAGACTTCCAGAGGAAGTATGGAGTGGAAAAGAGGTTAAATTCAAACATCTTAAAGTGTTCGGTTGTGATGCTTACATTGGGATAAAAGATACTGAGAGGGACAAGCTTGACCCTAAGGCGAAGAAGTGTACTTTTATAGGCTATGGAGACACAAAGATGGGCTATAGGCTTTGGGATCCAGAGGCCAGAAAGGTATGTCGGGCTCGTGATCCGGTTTTTAATGAAGCAAGACTTTACAAAGATAGAAAGTCATTCACACAAGAAGTTGATAAAGAACATGTAGAGTTTGAAGATTCAAGTGAGAAGGTTGATAGTCAGAGCTCAGAAACATCAGAAGAGGTTTTGGAAGAAAATGCAGATGAATTTGAGGATTTCTCTGACAGTGGGAGTTCAGAGCCTAATACTGAACAGTCTCCACTAGAACAAGAAATGATTACACCTCAGCTAGAGGTTAGGAGGTCTTCCAGAACCATTAGACCTCCTAAGAGATATTCTCCTTCTGTTAATTACCTTCTACTGACAGAGAATGGTGAACCACAGTGTTACTCTGAAGTAATGAGCTTGAAAGACTCGTCTCAGTGGGAGAAAGCAATGAGAGAAGAGATGGATTCACTTAACAAGAACGAGACTTGGGTTCTTACAAAGCTTCCGCCCGGGAAGAAAGCTCTTCAGAACCGATGGGTATTCAGGATCAAGGATGAAAGTGATGATACAAAGAGATACAAAGCACGATTGGTAGTGAAAGGGTTCCAACAAAAGCATGGGGTTGATTATAATGAGATATTTTCCCCTGTGGTAAAAATGACTACAATCAGACTGGTGCTTAGTATTGTGGCTGCAGAAAACTTACATCTGGAGCAGTTGGATGTGAAGACAGCTTTTCTGCATGGTGACCTTGAGGAGGATATCTACATGGCACAGCCAGAGGGGTTTCAAACAGTTGGTAAAGAAAGCATGGTGTGCAAGTTAAAGAAGAGTCTTTATGGGTTGAAGCAGGCGCCCAGGCAGTGGTATATCAAGTTTGATGATTTTATGGGCAGGAATGGATATAAAAGATGTGAGATGGACCACTGTTGTTATCTCAAGAAATTCACCAGTTCTTATATCATTCTACTGTTGTATGTAGATGATATGTTGATTGCCGGTTCAGACATGTCAGAGATTAATAAGTTGAAGCGACAGATGTCTGAAGAATTTGAAATGAAAGATTTAGGTCCAGCCAAGCAAATTCTTGGCATGAGCATCACCAGAAACAAGAAGGACAGTTCTCTAACTTTATCTCAGGAGAAATACATATGGAAGATTTTAGAGAAGTTTAACATAAGCGATGAGAAAACCGCTACTCGAAGTGCACCTATGGGTAGTCATATTAAACTTTCTAAGGATCAGTCTCCTAGTACTGATGGAGAAAAGGCAGATATGGCAAAGATTCCTTATGCATCTGCAGTGGGTAGTCTTATGTATGCAATGGTATGCACGAGACCTGACATCGCTCACGCAGTGGGAGTTATTAGCAGATTCATGTCAAATCCAGGGAAAGCACATTGGGAAGCAGTGAAGTGGCTGCTTAGGTACCTAAAGGGAACTTCAAAGATGGCGTTATGCTTTAAAGGCAAGAATGCAATTCTTAAAGGGTTTTCAGATGCTGACTTGGGCGGATGTAAGGAGACTTATAAGAGTACTACGGGATATGTGTTCACTATGGGGGATACTGCAATCTGTTGGAAGTCTAGACTGCAAAAGAGTGTGGCACTCTCAACCACAGAAGCTGAGTATATGGCAGCTGCTGAAGCGAGTAAAGAGCTTGTTTGGTTGAGGACTTTCTTAGAGGAGTTAGGCAGGGAACAAACAGATTATCCATTGTACTGCGATAATGAAAGTGCTGTGAAATTAGCCAAGAATCCTGTGTATCATGGTAAAACAAAGCACATTCATATGCGTTATCATTACATTCGGGGTTTAGTCAGTGATGGGACTATTCGGTTGGACAACATTAGGGGAGACAGGAATCCGGCGGATATGTTTACCAAGGTTGTGACCTTGGACAAACTGAAGCTATGTGTAGCTTCAGTTGGTCTCCAGGAATAGTGTTGAGGAGGTGGCGACGAACAGGTAGAAGACATGGTTTATATTGAAGACAAAAGATTACAGGTACTGGTGTGTTTACAGGTGGAGCAAGTGAAGACGTTCCAAGGCTCCAAGTGGGAGATTGTTGGGTTCTATACGGGTGTAGCCCCGGCCCGTCTTGGGTTGGACAGTTGAAGACTAGAAGGGTTGAATGGGCTGGCCACCCACTCAACTTTAGTGGCCCGTTTTATATTATTTCTTGTAACTTATGGAGGAAGAAATAAAACCCTAGTTAGCCTCCCTATATAAACAATGTTGTATCTTGTAATTTCTTGAGCACCTCAATAAAAGAAGAGACCCTGTTCGTTGCCCGTGGACGTAGGTTACACACCGTGACCGAACCACGTAAATCCCGTGTTCGTATGTATTGCTTTACTCCTATACAATTATTATTATTAGCAATTGTGTGTGTTCGTGAAACCCACTTTCGCCGTCATTGACTTAATATATTACATTGAATTCTGCAATTTGTTTGTGGATACCTATTGCCATCGTCCAAGCATTTTTCTCACTACCATTATTAATTAATTTATATAGCCTACAATCATATTGTGAAACTCGATCAGAAGGAAGCAAGCCGTGCATGTTCATTCGCTTTCAGGTTCTGTTCGTTTGGTTACTTGTTTTTATTAATTTAAGTTTTGTTTTACTTCTCGTTTAGCTGCTGCGCTTATTCGTCTCGTTTTATTATTCGTTTTAGAAATCAATTAGAAATACCGTTGTATTGTGTTGATTTCTGTCACCCTATCCGACTCCTTTCGGGTCAGCCGCGTACACGTAATACCTAACAGTAAGAAAATTATAATTTATTTTATTTTCTTCATGAACATTAATGTTAAATCTTTATCTGAGAAAGAAGTGGGCATAGGGTCATCTTGGTCATTTTGTAGAACATTACTTAAATGTTGATTTTACCCATAATCTCACTGTAATTGCATGTGTTTTAAAATTCCCATGATGGTTTAATTTACATGTAGATCGTCAATGGAGAAAGGATCATGAGAAGTTAGTAGATGTTTGACTAGGAAACAAACTCTGTAAAGTTAACATGATTGTGGATTGATACGGATCTAGAAATCTGTTCGATCAACATCGAGACATGAGACTTGACATAGATGACCTGAGCTAAGAGGTTGGCGAGATGTTTACATCATTTTATAATAATAATAATAATAATAATAATAATAAAAACTAATGCTCATTATTATTGTTATTTTTTATCGTTTAATTAATGAAATTGATAGGAGCTACTTACATTTGGTGAAATGATTGAAAGTGTTGGCACTAGCCTATAAGATCAACTTTTCTCAAAATGAATACAAGTATCCAATTATGATTCTTCAGACAAAATACAAGAGGAAGGAAATTGTTTCATTGCATGGTGAGATTGCATTACATGCTGATATTATTTGCATATTTTGACTAATTTATAAGTCTTATAGTTTATTTGTAGCCTTGCAGGAAGAGTATACAAACATGGATGATGTGGAGGTGCTAAGAGTTTGTAGCCACGGTTTTCATGTCGGGGAATCAGAAAATGGTTGTCGATGAAGAACCGGTCCCGTTTGCAAAGCAGACTAGTAAAACATCTATTAAGGCTTTAATTTATCTTTGTAAATACAAGTGTTAAGAATTTGAAGAATCTTAAGAGTTATTGTTTCCCATTTGCAATGCAGAAATAATATATAAGACTTCAGTTTATGCTTTGTGTTATATTGTTTTGTATCTTATATGTCATTATAACATTAAACTACCCGTCTACTGGACGGGTATAAAACTAGTTATATAAGTTATAGCAACTTCAAACCTTGAATGGTAACTCGAAAATCACAATCTACCAACTTCTTTTTATTAACTAACTCACTTAGTTTTTAAATAATATTTTATTTATTATTTAATTTTATTTTCTTCTAATAACTTTTTGTTTGTTAGTATTTGTTTAAAAATTCTAAATACACAAACCGTGTTAGTTTTGTTTTCAACATTGCAATATAAGTTTTATTGAAAAATGTAGTTGTAAAATCGGAGTATTTATTCAAAATAAAGTGTTTTATTAAAGGACTAAATACACTTTAATTGAATTAACATTAATCAATTACATAAAAGATAGTTAATACCCGGCCAGTTGAAAGGAAAAAAAAAATAAAAATTACCTTAACAGAATTTATAAATGCCATATCCAGTTAATTTTAAAGAGATATATTGGCTACCTAATATTATATTTTATTCAATATGTGTAATACACGAATTTATTCAACCAGTCTAATATAAACTGTATTCTGATTATATAATAACATGTACGTATTATATAACATTACATCTATTCGAACCATGTCTTACACAACAACAATACACTGATTCTAAGTGTTTCTAACCTTGTGCCACAACTTTTATACCACAAATCAGCTAAAATATATAGAACAACTTGTGGGATTGGCATTAAAGGCTTACCATGAAAGACCACAAAGGGGATGGAATGTGTGATTATGGGGAGCAAAGTGAAGATGATAAAGGATCTGGCAAGTGTAGCAGACGCCATAATTAAAACTAGAAACCTTTGTATAAACGAGAACGATCAAAAGCTTATAAACAAAACACTTTTATAATTTGGTAAAGTTGATATATATATACTGTGTGTTAATAGTTGGATTACATCACTAAACATCGTGTTTCACGGGCGATGATAGGCGACAATGTCGGTTAATTGTTAGTTGCACTATTAAACATCGTGTTTCGCACATTAATATCTACCTATTCTAATAAAGTAAAATAACTGTAGACACGTATCAGTTTGTGGTTAAGCCTCACCATTTTTTCCCTCCAAAACTAATATATTTCATAGATCAATAAATATTCATTTTCCTTTTACACTCTATTTATATTATATCTATAACAAAATTAAATTATTCACTTTTCTTTAAACTCTGTTTATATTATATATCTATACACTTTTATAAATATAAATATTTACATATTGTACTACTATACATTGTTAAAATATATTTCACAACACACTTGGTGAAATCCAAAAATCAATAATAAACCGTGTTAGTTAAATATTGAAAGTACTATAACTTTAAATGTTATCATTAACATATTATACTATGTATATTGTTGAATACTGTAAACTTAAATTTGATTGTGGCGGGTTAAATGTTGGTAAATAGATCGTTTGGTACAAATTAAATACATTTGGCTCAAATTTGTTACGGGTAAAAAAAGGGTAATCTGAATATTTTAAAAAAATTGAGAATGCAAATAGATTTATCCTCAAACCTGTTACGGGTTCAAAGTTTTGAGTTGAAAATGTAAAAAAAAATGAAAGTTGGAATTTCAAATGTGGTTGAGTTTCGAATTTATTTTCAAGGACATTTTTGGAAATAGTAAAAAGATTTGGGATTTTGCACATTGATTAGTTTTTCCATGACTATTAAAATTTAAAACAAAATGATAAACACTTTCGACATGCCACTTCCAAAGTTTCAGGGCTATCAATCCTTATAACTTTTATCAAATTAGAAACATTTGTGTCAGTATTGATTTTTCCTTGAATAGTAATAAGAATGTTGTATGTGAAGCATGTCGTACAAATTATGCTTAAGTGAATCAAAATACTCACAAAATTTAACGGGTTAACCTGCTATTTTTTTTTCAATTGGCAAAGTCGACAAGCTCCTTAAACTTTTCAAAATTTTTTTTATGGTGTAGCTCATAACTATTATTATATGAGAAGTATTATCCGAAATTGGGTCATAACCAAATTTCTTTTAATTATAAATATATGATACTGAGAATAATTTTTCAATAGATAGGGTGTTTTTTGGTATGTTTTTGTATGTGCCTTATTTTTTTTATTAAGTTCATTTTTCTTTTGAAAAAATCATTTTGTGATATAAATAAAATTAATTTATGTATACTAATACAAACATAAATGTAATACATTTTTCTATATAGATTATGTATTGTTTTATTTGTAACTTAATTATTTAGATTATCTCGTGTGTTACTCGGGCTTTAAAACTAGTTATATTATATATCACGTAAACTTAAAATAATATGGTTTGTGTATTTATTTCAAATATGAAAAAAGTTTATTGTTTTCTTTTCCTAATAAAGATTACCTACTATTATGTAGGAGATTTTATTCCTTTCACTAAACACTAGTTAATTTTTTTATTAGGTACTAGCTTTAGAGCCCGTGTAACACACGTGACGCTTAACAGAAATACAATTAAGCTATAAAATTAAATGATTAAGTTTGAACTAATAAAACTATATTTTATCAAGTTAAATGGTTTTATAAGTACAAATTATATTTTCTAATCGAATATTCATACGAATACGTGGTGGATTGTTACACAGCTCCTTCGTAATCACAAAAAACACGCAACTAGTGATTTTATAAGTTTTAATTATATTTTTTTAATGAAATAACAAATTCTAACAAAAGATGATAAAATGTTTCATTAATAATGACATAAAAAACATCATATATAAAATTAGTATGAATAAAACATGCTTGTACTATAGTTTCGAAAGAGAAAGATGAAAACTCCATGGATTTATGGAGGTTGAAATAGAGTTGTCACTTTTACTTGAAACCAGACCCGAGAAAACCCGAGCCCAAACCAAAACTAACCTGACCCGAAAAACCTGAACCAGAGAAAAGGCCAACCAAACCGGAACCTAAGTAATCCGGGTTGGTTCTTGGGTTTAATGTCTAGGTTTTGGGTCAACATGAAAAACCCGAATAAACTATTTGTTTAAAACATAATATTGTTATTAGGTATGTACACGTACAGGGAACACTCTACGCATTCCACTTGTTCTTATTCCATGTATTATAGTTGGTCGACTATTTATTGTTTAAAAACATAATGTTTATTTTACCGAGTTATGTTTATTCATTAGTTGGTTATTTACATAAGGAATAAAAGAGTGTTCGTTACTTAAGTTTTCACGTTGTAGCTTTTATTTACTTTCTTATTTACATTTCGTTTTGTTAGACACCCGAAACTCAAGTAACCCAACTTGAAAAACACAAACTCAAACAACCCTAACCAGAAAAACTGTGACAGATTTGGATTGGGTTTCGGTTCTAAATTTACAAGTTTGAAACCCGAAGAACCCGACCTGAGAAACCATAAACCCAAAAGGCAAACTCGTAGCACCCCTAGGTTGAATAAATATGTAAGAATAAATTTTTTATTCATTCAAAATTTATTTCCTATCATTTTAGACCTATATTTGATTTCATTAAAGATATAAATAATTTAATTATATTTACATAAATACCTGCATATTTGTAATTTCTATAATTTAGGTAATTAGTTATTTAATTAAAAGATTAAACTGATATGTTTTGATTACACTGACATAAATATGGTTTTATAAAAAATAGAAATTAATTTGAGCGGGAAATTGTGGCTAGGAATGAATCTCCAAGTGACACGTGTCCTAGTTATTTTACTTTATTAGAATAGGTAGATTATATTTATATAATATATAACTAGTGTTTTACCCGCCAGACTGGTTGGTAAAACCTATGTGGTGATAAAACACAACCATTGTTGGTCTCGAGCGTTGAGGCGGTAAGTCGACACGAATTCGGTCGGTTTTCATCATGTTTGTTACGGTACCAGAACTAGAAAACAAAAACAAAATTGTGGATTCAGTCAGTGTTTGTTAAGTTCGTTAGGATACATGAATTAAAATAAAACGTCACGAGTCTACCCGAATTCAGTCGATTTTCGTCACGTTTATTACGAACCGTGTACCAATTATAAGGTGTGTTAGACAGTATATTTTAGCTAGTAATTATATATTCTCAATTCCTAATGGTATCTAAGTGTAATATCTATTCCTATATATAGGTCTTCTTGTAATTGGTTTATTTGATAATATCAAATTATTATTCTGTGTTAATATGGTATCAGAGCTAGGTTAATCTACCTATTCTTAAACCCTACCAGCCGTCAGGGCATTTTTTTCTCTCTTCTTTTCCAAACAATACATGCAGTCTCCAACCTGCAACATCTAATCTCCATCACCAACAAAAACCTACAGTTGTTATTCTTCACAACCTATTTGCAATAAATCATGGCTATGATCCCTGCTTTCACAACCACTGAGAAGACGACCCATAATTCCCATAAGTTTGCTTTCAAACTCTCACACACTAATTATGGATTCTGGAAAAATATGATTCATCCATTCTTAGTCTGTGACATTCGTCAATTTCAGGTTAACTCCGTTAACTCAACTCCGTCAATTCAAACTTAAAGATCATTGAATCTATAACGCACACCTCATTACATTTGACGCTTGACAATTACTACATGTGTAGTCTTTCGGGAATTTACACCAAAACGCAAACGAGTTGACGCAAACAATTGGTGAATAAACGAAAAACGTCAAAACAATAATTATGTGATAATTATGTGTTAGACTTATGTGTTATGTGATAACATTGTATAAACGTTAACTCAATGTGCTAGAACTAGTTATTTAAGCTAGAAAAGTAACATTTGGAAGTTGAGGGACTAAAGTGTAACATGTTATTATAAAAAATAACATAAACCTAAAACCCTAACACTCTTCCTCTCCTCCCACACCGATCGGCCCTCCCTCTCACCCCCTTGGCAGCCGTCGGCCATCACACACACACATACAAGCAATTTTTCAAGCTTTTGATTGAAGATTAAGGTGCTAGGAAGGTATAAACGACTATCCCTTGCATCCTTTATACTTAATTTCGATTTTTAATGGATTAATTAAAAACCCTAGGGCCGATTTTTGTATATAAGTTGTGTTCATATGTCTTGTTTGATTTGATGATGTATTGATGATGATTTGATAACTAGAATGGATATTATTGCATGTTAATTGTTGTGTCTTTGATTTTGAGATCAAATAAAACCCTAACCATGTATGTATGGTGTAATTGATATGCATGGATAGTGGTTATGGTGTCTAGAGTGTTATATGAACGGATTATGGTCCATAGATAGTTAATATGTTGAGTTTTGTTGCAAACAGTTTCTGGACAGATTGTGTTGTTGATGTTCAATTGACTGTATCTGGGTGTAAATGTGAGAATTGGTTGAGATTATTGATACTACAGTAAACTAGGTTGAGTCTAGTTTCTAAAGAATATAAATTTGCAATTTTTGGACGTGTAAAAGTTAACCTTTATGATTTTACAAAAACGTTGTGCAAAGCTGAGTTGTTAGACCTGCTGTTAGGTTGTTTTGTAAATGTTATATCTCATGAACCACGAGACCAATTGGGTTGGTTACACTTCTGGATGTTGACTTGTTGAGTTAGGAACCTAACCCAAGTGGTCTTGCATTTGTTGGATTTTTCATTTAACGGGAATTTCAAATAACATTCTGGTGCGCATGAATTTGACTGTTGTGAGTTTGCTGTAATGTTTTGATCATTGTGAGAAACCTATGTGGAATAAAAATAAAATAAAATATGTTCTGGAAACCTAATACATGTATGCTTTTGTGATGATTTTTGGTAAATTAATTGAGATGCTATGATCGGTGGAATAGTACAATATTTCAAGTAGAATTTATGTCTCGGTGAAACTAGCTGCTGAATTTTGTGAAAATGCATGAAACATGATAATTGCTAGTTAATTGTTATGTTTTGACCAAATTGCCCCTGTGGGGAATACTTGCTAAATAGTTGTCGTGTTTTGACCAAATTGCCCTTGCGGGGAATAATTGCTAGTTAATTGTTATGTGTTGACCAAATTGCCCTCACGGGGAGTAATTTCTGGTGATGTACATTAGTAATACATGACACGTAAATAATTGCTCACACATGTAATGTATCACAAATGTACTTGTTAAAGTCACACACGATTCACAAACGAAACACGAAACGTAATTTGTGCATAGGTGTTATGTGCTGAGTCTAGAGACTCGATAATAGTTCCGACACTTAGAAAATCTCTTTGTTGTTTTAGAACGCTAGAGAGAGTTTTCTGTGACGCGCATCACTTGGTGATTTATTTTTGGGAAATCTTCGCAAACAGTGAGTTCACTTACCCTTCTAAACTATTTTCAAACGCTTTTCACTTGGGGAGATAACATACTCCGAAAACGCATTTAAGATTTTGTTAATATAAATTATATATCACTTGTAAAGACTAAGTGGCAAACGCAATAACTAAAGTCCTTCATTCACATCGAACCGTTTAGTATTGGATAATAGCGAGTCATTGTTGAGTAGTACTACTGGGTTTGACAAACCCCACCCAACGCTAAACTCGACCGGAGGTCGAGTGGGTGTAATCTTGGCTAAACACATACCATGGTCGGGATAGACCTGGTGGCAAGGCAAATGATAAACAGTCAGCTTCGGTGTCGCACACTTAGTAATACTTGTTTTATAGGCTAGCTACCTATAGATATATAATTGACATAACACTATCTGGTAACACAAAACGCTGAACGCAAAACGCTAAACGCAAAACGCTGAACGCAAACGCTAAACGCTTTATTTTATATAAACTTGTGAACTCTCCAACCTCGTGTTGACACTTTTAGTATGTTATTCTCAGGTAGCCGAGGCGGGCCGCGGTATAGGATCATGCATTGTTTTAAACGCTTTTGTTTATGCAACCTGATTTAAACTGTTATTATGGGGTTTTGAGTCGTCCTGCGTGACGCAACTTTTATCTTTTGGTTTTTACGCTTCCGCACTTATTTTCATTTAAACGTTTTTATGGTTTGATTATAACTAATGATTCCAATCCTGTTAGTACACACCCTCTGACTATAAAACTCCGTTAGTGGATTTTGAGGGTGTGACAGATTGGTATCAGAGCCATTGGTTATAGCGAACTAGAAGCTGTATGCATACTAGACTATAACCGCGACGACCCATTAGTTATAATGATACGCACTGCATATGTTTGTGTAGTCTTTGTTTTTCTTATCTCCTTACCTCATTCACTCATACGCGTGCATACACGGCTTACCTGTAGAGATGTCGACGCTACCATCATCATCATCCGATCAGATGACTCATGCTCATGGGAAGGAGCCGCAGCTACCTACCTCATCGCCACCCCGTGTAGTCCCGGAACTCGAAGCTCCCGCACCGAAGAGGTACCGCTTATCCGGAGGCATGTACGAAAACGAAGTTAGCTGGGATTGGTACACTAATATGATCAGACGTATGGTCTTTCGCGAACAAGTTCCCCTATTAGCTCACCCGAACCATCCTGCTTACCCCAACACCCTACCACCTATAACCGAACCTGTAGAGCGTGTGCTCGCAGCTGTTGTTTCTTGTTTGGAGCGTGATGTTGGTTACATGCGCTATACGAGAGCGAACGTATCCGGACTGTTAAAAGATGGAACAGAAACTAAAGAGGAAATTTCCCGCATGACAGCGGCAATGAAGGAAATGCAAGAGGCTAGTGATCAACAGATGAAGATTATGAGAAAGATGCAAGCCGAGATGATAGACTTGCAAGAGCAACTCCAAGTAGCAAGGACTCAAACCGAGATAGCTTTAGAGCGTTGCGATGTTCTACAAATGCAAATTGCTCAGAACGCAGCCGAACCTGAGGCAGAGCCTGAAGAGGAACCCGAAGAAGATCCCGAAGAGAAACCTGAGGAGGATCCTGAGGAAGATCCCGAGGAGGAACCCGAAGAAGAACCGGCTGAGGAGGAGGCACACTCAGAGGTGTCCTCAAACGATGACATCTAAGGATGATAACACCTAGATGGAGGGGTTGTCTCCATCCAAACTATTACTTTCTATGATTTTAAGGATTGGTTTTAAATACTTTGTAGCGAATACAATGGTTTTAATCATGAATTATTATTTGGATTAATATATGTTTGTGATGTGATGTTTGTTTCTTAATTCTTTCTTACCTATCTTTTTATTACATGTATGGCGTGTTGCATATGAAAGAAAAACTCATGTTCAACATCTTATGCTGTGATTCTAGGAAATGGCAGGAAGAAACGCTGGACACGGACGTGGTAACATCAACTTGACTGCAGCAGAACTCCAAACTCTGCTGAACGACCATGCGGTGGCCGCTCTAGCCGCACATGTCCAGAACCAAGCTGGAGGTCCAATAGGAACGTGTACCTTCAAGAATTACCTTGACTGCAAGCCCAGTTCATTTAAGGGCACTGAGGGAGCTATAGGCTTCCTGCGTTAGGCTGAGAAGGCCGAATCGGCGTTTGAAATGTGTAATTGTCCCCCTGCCAGTAGGGTCAAATTTGCTGCTGGAACACTTGAAGATTCTGCTCTCACTTGGTGGAATTCGAACATACAGATTCTTGGATTGGAACTGGCTAACGCGATGAACTGGGAGGAGTTCAAGAACATGATGCGAGAAGAGTACTGTCCGAGAGAGGAGATTGCAAAGTTGGAGTCAGAGTTTTGGTCATTCAAGATGGTGGGTTCAGAAATCGAGGCCTACACTACCCGTTCTCACGAGTTGGCCGTGATGTGTCCACGGATGGTAGACCCACCGAGTAAGAGGATTGAAATGTATATTGATGGGTTAGCACCACAAATTCAGGGCATGGTGACGTCCTCCAGACCAGCCACGATTCAACAAGCGATCCGGTTAGCTCACAAACTGACGGATCAAACAGTGACCCAAGGTGCGCTACCACCTAGGGGTTCAACCACTAAAGCCCGTGACAACCCGATTACTGACAACAGCAACAACAACCCGAGCAATGGAAAGAGAAAGTTTGACAACACCAGATCCTCATCCTCGAACCCTCCACAGCAACAACACTACCGTAAGCCCGAACTCACTCGGGGCTTTAACAATCAGGGTCACAACAACAATAACAACGGTAGCGGGCAGGGTTCGAGCGGCTATGCTGGGAAATATCCGAAGTTCAACAGGTGCAACTATCATCATGCTGGGCCGTGTGACCGTGTCAAGTGTCAGAGATGCGGAAAGATGGGTCACCAGGCAAAGGAATGTAGAGGAGACCTTGCGGCAAAGGGTGCTCCTAAACCACCTATGACGACTAAGGGATGTTTTGAGTGTGGTTAAGAGGGCCATTTTAAGAAAGACTGCCCTAAGCTGAGACAGAACGACAACAATGGAGGTAATGGAAGTGGCAGTGGTGGTGGAAACAATGGTAAAGGAAGAGCTTTTGTTATTGGGTCGGGTCAAGCCCGCAATGATCCGTACGTGGTGACTGGTAAGTTCCCTGTGAACGATTGTTTTGCTTCTGTATTGTTTGACACTGGAGCTGATAGGAGTTTTGTGTCGAAAGCCTTTAGTCAACTCTTAGACCTAACTCCAACCCCGTTAGATGCTAAGTTTCCTGTTGAATTAGCTGACGGTAAGACTATAGTAACGACTCATGTACTTGCGGGATGTAAGTTAAAACTGTCAGGTCATATTTTTGATATCGACCTCATACCTTTTACGCTTGGTAGTTTCGATGTCGTGGTCGGCATGGACTGGTATCCGAGAACCGAGCAAAGATTATATGTCACGACAAGATAGTCCACATTACTACCCCTTCCGGCGAGATCATTTCGATCCGAGGTGAGAGAAGCGGCATGACCACCAGCGTCATTACCCTCATGAAGGCGCAGAAGTATCTACGAAAGGGTCATCCGGAAATTTTGGCGCATATTGTTGAGAAACCCGCAGAGGAGAAGCAAATTGAAGATATACCGATTGTGCGAGATTTTCCGGAAGTTTTCCCGGAGGATTTGCCTGGACTCCCTCCTATTCGTCAAGCCGAATTCCAAATCGAGTTGACACCCGGTGCAGCACCCATAGCACGAGCCCCGTATCGGCTCGCACCGGCGGAGCTTCAGGAACTGTCCACTCAGTTGCAAGATTTGTTGGATAAGGGTTTTATCCGACCTAGCTCATCGCCATGGGGAGCCCCTGTCTTATTTGTCAGAAAGAAGGACGGGACTTTCCGCATGTGCATCGACTACCGGGAGTTGAACAAGGTGACGGTCAAGAACCGTTATCCTTTACCCCGAATTGATGATCTGTTTGACCAGCTTCAAGGATCGAGTTTTTACTCGAAGATCGATCTGCGGTCTGGTTACCATCAATTAAGAGTGCGCGAGGAAGATATTCCAAATACGGCTTTCAGAACACGGTATGGTCACTACGAGTTTTCGGTTTTGCCTTTTGGCCTAACCAACGCACCAGCCGTATTTATGGATCTCATGAATCGAGTATGCAAGGCGTACCTCGACAAGTTAGTGATTGTTTTCATTGATGATATTCTCGTCTATTCCAAGGACGAAGCTGACCATGAAGAACACTTGAGGATAATTCTGGAATTATTGAAGAAGGAACAACTGTACGCTAAACTCTCGAAATGCGAATTTTGGCTTCGCGAGGTTCACTTTTTAGGACATGTGATCAACGAGAACGGTATCCATGTCGATCCCGGTAAGGTAGAGGCCATCAAAAACTGGGAAGCACCTAAGACTCCGACTGAGGTGCGGCAATTCCTAGGACTGGCCGGCTACTACCGGCATTTCATCGAAGGATTTTCAAAGATTGCTCAACCCCTCACCGCTTTGACTCACAAGGGTACTAAGTACAATTGGGGAGACGCGCAAGAATCCGCTTTCCAACTGTTGAAAACCAAACTCTGTAGCGCCCCTATTTTAGCCCTCCCCGAGGGAACAGAGAATTTTGAGGTACATTGTGACGCATCGATACAAGGTCTCGGTTGTGTGCTGATGCAACTCGAGAAGGTTATAGCCTATGCCTCTCGACAACTACGGGTTCACGAGAAGAACTACACGACCCATGATTTGGAACTCGGAGCTGTGGTGTTTGCCCTTAAGATATGGAGGCATTACTTGTACGGTACCAAGTTTACCATTTATACCGACCACAAGAGTCTCCAGCATATCTACGATCAGAAGGAGCTGAACATGCGACAGCGTCGTTGGGTCGAGCTGCTTAAGGATTATGATTGTGCCATCAAGTACCACCCTGGCAAGGCCAATGTAGTGGCCGACGCTCTCAGCAGAAAAGAAACAGATAAACCCAGGCGAGTGCGAGCATTGCAACTCACGATTCATGCCAACTTACCCGATCATATTCGCGAGGCGCAACTCGAAGCTTTGAAAGATGATAATCTTCCATCAGAACTCATGCGGGGCATGAACAAGCAACTTGAAACCAAATCGGACGGGGTCCGATATTTTGAGAACCGGATTTGGGTTCCACGGTACGGAGAGTTGAGAACTCTGGTGATGGATGAAGCACACAAGTCCCGATATTCTATCCACCCTGGCTCAGATAAAATGTATCATGATTTAAAGGCACTTTACTGGTGGCCGAACAAGAAAGCCGACATTGCCACCTACGTGAGCAAATGCTTGACTTGTGCCAGAGTCAAAATAGAATACCAGAAACCATCTGGCCTACTACAACAACCGGAACTTCCAATGTGGAAATGGGAACACATTTCAATGGATTTTATCACGGGATTACCTAAAACACCGACGGGATGCGATACCATCTGGGTGATCGTTGACCGGTTGACTAAGTCGGCACACTTCTTAGCGATTAAGGAATCGGACAAAATGGAAAGACTGACTCGCGTCTACATGAAAGAAGTGGTGTCTAGACACGGAGTGCCTGTCTCAATCATTTCTGCTTGAGATTCCCGTTTCACTTCGCACTTTTGGAAGTCACTGCAAAGCGCACTAGACAACCGTCTTGATATGAGCACAGCATACCATCCTCAGACGGATGGGCAAAGTGAACGAACTATTCAGACCTTAGAGGACATGTTGCGTGCATGTGTGTTGGATTTCGGAAAAAGTTGGGAACCTCACTTACCTTTGGTAGAGTTTTTGTATAATAACAGCTACCACGCAAGTATTAAAGCAGCGCCGTTTGAAGCACTGTACGGACGAAAGTGTCGATCACCTCTCTGCTGGGCAGAGGTGGGTGACAGCCAAATCACTGGTCCAGAACTGGTACTCGAAACCTCGGAAAAGAATGTTCAAATCCGAAACCGCATGGCAGCAGCACGAGATCGTCAAAAGAGTTACGCCGACAAGCGCCGAAAACCTCTCGAATTTCAAGTGAATGACCAAGTGTTACTCAAAGTCTCACCTTGGAAAGGTGTGGTTCGCTTTGGGAAGCGAAACAAACTCAACCCACGATACGTTGGCCCTTATCGAATAACTGAGCGCATTGGTCCGGTGGCGTACCGACTGGACCTACCAACGGAACTCAGCGGCGTACACAATGTATTCCACGTATCCAATTTGAAGAAATGCCTATCTGATGAAACCCAAGTAGTCCCTTTGGATGAACTGCAAGTTGATGAACAATTACGCTTCATTGAAGAACCAGTCGAAGTTTTGGATTGGGAAACCAAAACGCTCAAGCACAGCAAAATTCCAATCGTTAAGGTTCGTTGGAACTCGAGATGTGGACCGGAGTTCACGTGGGAACGCGAGGATCAAATGATGAAAAAGTATCCTCACCTTTTTGAAGGGCTGACCAAACACAAAAAACCGCGAAACTCGACAAACCGTCAGAAATCACCGGAGGTATGAATTAAATTTCGGGACGAAATTTCTTTCTACTAGGGGATGATATGACAAACTGAAAATTTTTCTTACTTTTCAGACACTCATCACGACTTGACTCAAATTTTCGGGACGAAAATTCTTTAACATGGGAATGATGTGACATTCGTCAATTTCAGGTTAACTCCGTTAACTCAACTCCGTCAATTCAAACTTAAAGATCATTGAATCTATAACGCACACCTCATTACATTTGACGCTTGACAATTACTACATGTGTAGTCTTTCGGGAATTTACACCGAAACGCAAACGAGTTGACGCAAACATTTGGTGAATAAACGAAAAACGTCAAAACAATAATTATGTGATAATTATGTGTTAGACTTATGTGTTATGTGATAACATTGTATAAACGTTAACTCAATGTGCTAGAACTAGTTATTTAAGCTAGAAAAGTAACATTTGGAAGTTGAGGGACTAAAGTGTAACATGTTATTATAAATAATAACATAAACCTAAAACCCTAACACTCTTCCTCTCCTCCCACACCGATCGGCCCTCCCTCTCACCCCCTTGGCAGCCGTCGGCCATCACACACACACACACATACAAGCAATTTTTCAAGCTTTTGATTGAAGATTAAGGTGCTAGGAAGGTATAAACGACTATCCCTTGCATCCTTTATACTTGATTTCGATTTTTAATGGATTAATTAAAAACCCTAGGGCCGATTTTTGTATATAAGTTGTGTTCATATGTCTTGTTTGATTTGATGATGTATTGATGATGATTTGATATCTAGAATGGATATTATTGCATGTTAATTGTTGTGTCTTTGATTTTGAGATCAAATAAAACCCTAACCACGTATGTATGGTGTAATTGATTGCATGGATAGTGGTTATGGTGTCTAGAGTGTTATATGAACGGATTATGGTCCATAGATAGTTAATATGTTGAGTTTTGTTGCAAACAGTTTCTGGACAGATTGTGTTGTTGATGTTCAATTGACTGTATCTGGGTGTAAATGTGAGAATTGGTTGAGATTATTGATACTACAGTAAACTAAGTTGAGTCTAGTTTCTAAAGAATATAAATTTGCAATTTTTGGACATGTAAAAGTTAACCTTTATGATTTTACAAAAACGTTGTGCAAAGCTGAGTTGTTAGACCTGCTGTTAGGTTGTTTTGTAAATGTTATATCTCATGAACCACGAGACCAATTGGTTTGGTTACACTTCTGGATGTTGACTTGTTGAGTTAGGAACCTAACCCAAGTGGTCTTGCATTTGTTGGATTTTTCATTTAACGGGAATTTCAAATAACATTCTGTTGCGCATGAATTTGACTGTTGTGAGTTTGCTGTAATGTTTTGATCATTGTGAGAAACCTATGTGGAATAAAAATAAAATAAAATATGTTCTGGAAACCTAATACATGTATGCTTTTGTGATAATTTTTGGTAAATTAATTGAAATGCTATGATCGGTGGAATAGTACAATCTTTCAAGTAGAATTTCTGTCTCGGTGAAACTAGCTGCTGAATTTTGTGAAAATGCATGAAACATGATAATTGCTAGTTAATTGTTATGTTTTGACCAAATTGCCCCTGTGGGGAATACTTGCTAAACAGTTGTCGTGTTTTGACCAAATTGCCCTTGCGGGGAATAATTGCTAGTTAATTGTTATGTGTTGACCAAATTGCCCTCACGGGGAGTAATTTCTGGTGATGTACATTAGTAATACATGACACGTAAATAATTGCTCACACATGTAATGTATCACAAATGTACTTGTTAAAGTCACACACGATTCACAAACGAAACACGAAACGTAATTTGTGCATAGGTGTTATGTGCCGAGTCTAGAAACTCGATAATAGTTCCGACACTTAGAAAATCTCTTTGTTGTTTTAGAACGCTAGAGAGAGTTTTCTGTGACGCGCATCACTTGGTGATTTATTTTTGGGAAATCTTCGCGAACAGTGAGTTCACTTACCCCTCTAAACTATTTTCAAACGCTTTTCACTTGGGGAGATAACATACTCCGAAAACGCATTTAAGATTTTGTTAATATAAATTATATATCACTTGTAAAGACTAAGTGGCAAACGCAATAACTAAAGTCCTTCATTCACATCGAACCGTTTAGTATTGGATAATAGCGAGTCATTGTTGAGTAGTACTACTGGGTTTGACAAACCCTACCCAACGCTAAACTCGACTGGAGGTCGAGTGGGTGTAATCTTGGCTAAACACATACCATGGTCGGGATAAACCTGGTGGCAAGGCAAATGATAAACAGTCAGCTTCGGTGTCGCACACTTAGTAATACTTGTTTTATAGGCTAGCTACCTATAGATATATAATTGACATAACACTATCTGGTAACGCAAAACGCTGAACGCAAAACGATAAACGCAAAACGCTGAACGCAAACGCTAAACGATTTATTATATATAAACTTGTGAACTCACCAACCTCGTGTTGACACTTTTAGTATGTTATTCTCAGGTAGCCGAGGCGGGCGCGCGGTATAGGATCATGCATTGTTTGAAACGCTTTTGTTTATGCAACCTGATATAAACTTGTGAACTCACCAACCTCGTGTTGACACTTTTAGTATGTTATTCTCAAGTAGCCGAGGCGTATAGGATCATGCATTGTTTGAAACGCTTTTGTTTATGCAACCTGATTTAAACTGTTATTATGGGGTTTTGAGTCGTCCTGCGTGACGCAACTTTTATCTTTTGGTTTTTACGTTTCCGCACTTATTTTTATTTAAACGTTTTTATGGTTTGATTATAACTAATGATTTCGATCCTGTTAGTTCACACCCTCTGACGGTAAAACTCCGTTAGTGGATTTTGAGGGTGTGACATAGTCACCAACCATCTATTTGGTTATATAGATGGAACAATTCCCTGTCTGCCATCACGTACTGCTGCCACCACTGACACCCGCATCTATGGACAACCCTAGTTACCCCAATTGGGTTGCCAATGATGCTCATGTGAGAATGCTTCTCATCTCTACTATTTCTGAAGCATCCTTCCAACATGTTCAAGGCCGTACCTCTCGGGATCTCTAGCTCTCTCTTGAACGAGCATAAGCACCACATAACTCCTCCAAAGAATACACACTAAAAACCCAACTGTTGAAGCTTGAGATGAAAGGTGATGAAAGTCCCTCTGCTTACCTTACTCGTGCACAAGAGTACGCCACCGCTCTAGCCAACATTGGAGAACCATTCAAAGACAAAGATTTAGTCATGCTTGTAGTTGCAGGTCTACGTCAAGAGTACACAGGTTTAAAACAAACTTTTATAGCTCCCCTCCCACCTATGACGTTCAATGAATTATATGGTTTGCTAAGTGACTATGACTACATGGTCACTAGTCACACAGCTACTGCTCCTCAAACGTTCATGGCTGCCCTCGCTGGTCCTGCACCTACTCCAGCAGGTACTCCACAAAACTCACAATTCGCTGTTGTCCAACAGATGGCAGCCCAATTAGGGTATCAACTCAACCCTCTAATACAGCAGACCAACCAATCTCATGCCTTTATTGCAAATCGTTCCTCAAATAATTATCATGGAAATCGGCGTGGCAGTTCACGTGGTAACTACCGCGGAAATAATAACAGAAATCATCGAGACGACTCTCGTGGAACTGGTGGCCAAAATCGCCAACCATCCTTTGCGTGGGCATCAACGTAAAACACAGTCTATGGTCATTGTAACAGGTGCGGTATAGCCCACATCCCAGCTATGTGTCCAAACAGATCCGGTTCCAACTCCACACAGGGTTTGTCACAGCCAAATTATGCAGCAGATTATGCGGCTCTCTCAAGTATTTGGCTCAGCCTCCGGTTCAACATGGAACCCTGACATCGGGGCAAATGGCCATGCTACTCCAGATTTAACAAACTTGGATCACTCAGAAGCATATAATGGTAACCACTCACTTCATGTTGGCGACGGTAATCCTCTTCCCATCTTTCATATTGGTTCATCAAAAATCTGTTCCTCAAACAAAACGTTTAAACTCTCTAATGTTCTTCATGTACCCGCACTTAAAAAGAACTTGCTATATGTACAACAGTTTTGTTCAGACAATAATGTTTTCTATGAATTTCATTCGTCTTTTTTTGTTGTGAAGGACGAGTCTACACGTACCATCCTACTCATGAGTCCAAGTGATCAAGGTCTTTACACTCTTCGCTTACCTCAGTTGAAGTCTCTTCGATATGTTTCTTTCACAGCTACCAAAGCATCATCAACAATTTGGCACAATCGTCTTGGACATCCTCATGATCGTATTTTTAATTCTATTGTTTCTAGTAATTCGTTACCTGTTTCATCTTTTTTATGTCATGACTTATGTTCTTCTTGTCAAATGGGGAAGTCCTCCAAATTGTCTTTGAACCTTTCAAATTTCCATAGTAATAACATGTTGGATTTGGTCTATTGTGATGTTTGGGGTCCTGCTCCATCACGTTCTTTTGATGGACACATGTTTTTTATGTTATGCGTTGATCATCACTCACGATATATGTGGTTTTACCCCTTGGCTCAAAAATCCGATGTTTACTTAACCTTTAAATCATTTGTGCTTATGGTGGAAAGACAATTTAACACTCAGCTTAAAATGTGCAAACTGATTTGGGGGGGGGGGGAGAATTTCGCAACCTTACATCATTTTTCACTTCACTTGGCATTATACATCGACGCTCGTGCCCACACACAAGTGAACAAAATGGCATTGTTGAGCGTAGAAACCGCCACGTTGTTGAAACGGGTCTTGCCCTTTTGGCTCATTCCAACACTCCACCGTGTTTTTAGAGTTTTGCTTTCGAGACAACTGTTTTCTTAATAAATCGTTTTCCCTCTCGAATTAACTCCAACGAATCACCCTTTGAACATGTTTTCAAACGACCACCTGATTACTCTTTTCTAAAGGTCTTTGGATGTCAATGCTTTCCCTACCTACGACCATACAATTGACACAAAATGGATTTTCGATCCACCTCATGTGTTTTTCTCGGCTATAGCCCAATTCATCATGGGTATCGGTGTTTGGATCTTAACACCGAGCGCGTGTACATTGCACGCCATGTTCGTTTAAATGAACTTCATTTTCCCTTTATACCTAAACTCACCCAACCTGCCACCTGAGCCGACCTCTCCCTACTACTCCTCCTACCCTGACCCTCCTGGATTTCATGACATATCTTCACCACCCACCCCAACACCCATGGCTGCAACAACCCCC